>NC_140948.1:47529927-47614927 GCF_014529385.1 Adiantum capillus-veneris | reverse complement strand
AATGAGCGGTATTATTTTTTTGTAAATACCAGGAAGGGAGTATCATCATCTAAGCCCAACGTTAAGCATGGGAGGTTTAACGATTGTACCGGTCGTGCCGAGGGAGCTTGCATCCTACAAAATACCCACATAGTGAGGAGATGGGGTGTTGGTTTTGTCTTTTAAACATGTGGAAGTGTGTTTTACAAGTTGTACATTGTGTGAAGTCGTTTATTTGATTGGTTATCTCCATAAGTTTCTGTTATAATAAGAAACTAGAACATTGGTCAATGGTTAGTACTCATGTTTTGGGAGAGCTGTTTGAATTTTCATTTACTGAGGTATGGTTCAATACCACTATGTCTTATTTCACTGTGAAATTTTGTGCATAGGAACCTTGCTTGTCTCTAATTTTTTTGTAATATGGAAAACTTAGTCTGCAAGTACTTGTCCTTCATGTCGTTGTTAATGCCTCTTTCAAGCTGTACTAATGAATATGGTGTAAGTGAAAGCAAGTTCAAAGTCTCTGGGCTTCTGACCATGATGTGCATGGACCTGTCTTGACGACCAATTGCTGTGTAAGTAGCAACCTACTAGACAGGCAGTCTTTTGGCATGTCAATATACTGAGCAGCCCCCCCCCCCCCCCCCCCCCCCCCCCCCCCTCCCCCGGGTGCCTATGTAGGTGTCCTCCGGCCTCTACAATGTCACCTCTCATCTCACATAGTGTCTAGATTAGGCATACTGCTTAGATAGATCCATATGGCAGCTACCCCCCTTTTCCTTCACGGGAAAAAGGAGAGGCTTTTCAATTAACTAGCAGAGAAAACCAAGCTATCCCAGTTTCCGCGCAAATATGAGCAACACCTTGGCAAATTGATGTGAGCGCAAGATATATTAAAGAAGATATTCATGTCATTCTAGATTCGACCAGCACTTCAAAATAAGTGGTTGCACATCTAAAATTACCACAAAGTAGTGGCCCTAAGTGATAGAAGCACATATAAAGTGGTTAACTATGGATGCACTAAAAACACCAAAAACATACTTCCAACAAGTCAATGAGGCCACCTACCAGGTACCTACCAAGGCTTGGAACAATACCTTTGTGAGTGTAACCATGATGCATAAACTAATGGGCAATGGACTTCAAACCAAGGTCACGAAAAGACACAAAGTAGATGAGTTTGCAAGGCACATATGTAGCATGTTTGTTGTCCTGCCTTGGGAAATCCTCAAGTGCAAAGAGGGAATTTGGCCAGGGTGATAGCATAAGTCACCCTCCAATCACCTAGTTGTATTAACATGGAACATATGTGATGCATTGGGGACCACGATTAGCTCGTAGCAATGAAGCTTGCACACCTCTTTCTTGTGCAATTTGTCTTGAAAATCCTTTGTTAGTTTTGATCTCCATCCAATAAGCTTACCATCCTTCAACTTGGGACGAAACACACTCCAGCTCTTTGCTCTTTGTAGTTGCACTCTATCCTTGCATTAGTGTCTTTAACAAACCCATTTTGCCGCAACATTTCAACCTTAGGAATGGTTGCAAGTTAGTGCAAGTTGAAGGTGTTGGTCCTTCAACGATCCTAGCATCCACATTTTAGGTATGAGTATTACTACTACTCTAGCACCATACAAACAACACAACCAAAACTTATGAATTGGACAACAATATATCCATCATACTGTAATGGAAGCTCACTGACTTGCATTACTTCTCGAGGTTGACAAAGGGCAATGGAAATGTTGGTGTGCAATGGAAGTCTTTTAATGACATCAACAACACTTGCCTAGTGTTGGATGTTGTCTTGGAGGTCAAGTTGAAAAACAAAGGAAGCAATTTCCTTGGTGGTGAAATCTTGGACCGACATCGCATTGCAATGGATAAGTAGATAGAACAACCTTGTAAAACTGAGAAACCTCATGATCAAGAGCGTAAACATGCTCTCCTATTTTATTTTCTTTGCCTCAAGCTTTACGTTGTCTTTGACAAAGTTTGTCTCTGACCTCGTGGAGAGCCATACATAGTAATGTGTTTGCTCATTGCACCCAACAGAAATGGGGGTGGATGGGGTGTTAATTTGCACAAAGTATATTCTGATAATCATTGCACAACCAGAACATCAAAGTAATAAATATCCACCATTTATTGTAAATGACGTTTAAGACTTGTAGTGACAAATAATTCTAAATAGTAAAAAGCGATAAAACCTACAAGCTAACACTCGTCAAGGAGAAAGATCCGTTACGAAATCACCATCAAATCCGTTATTAAATCAAACTCGACATTTGTTTTGATTTTATTTCAAAAAAACACTGAAGCTCAACCGATCGTCACATGCGAACCTGTTGCAAAGGTAGGGTTTCGTTCTTAGACAAGCACTTTTTATGTAGACTGGAATGGGAGATGGTCTCTTCAGACAGCCTATTCCAATATTAGAATTCAGAGCTAATGATTATTTCGTCAGTTCAGTTAGTGAGAATTGAAACAGAGTACCGGACTAAATAGAGAACTTAATTGGAATGACATATTAATATGAAAGATAGACTTGGAAGACTGAAAATAGTATTTGCAGATTTAGATTAATAGCTCAAGGATAATTAGTACAATGTACAATGGGTTAAGCTCAAACGATTATAGGAGTAAATGATTAGAGGCTGAATCTAGAAACTAGTGTTGCTCATCAGTGTTAAAGGATGCAGTCACAACTTTGCCTTTTTTTTTCCTGTCTCGAATGTGCCGTGACTGGTGTACTGGAGAATCTCTAGTGTTGTCCTTATTGTGCTATCCATTGTATTGCTGCATATCATCAAATTGCTGGTCGTCTGACTGCTGGTCTGGCTGGTCTTTGTTGGGTTTACTGCCCCTTGTGGTAGCTGATCCACCAGCTCCAGAGCCTGAGGGTGGGGAAGGAGGAAAGTTATCATCATCATGAGGTTTGTCTGCCGAGTTATCCTCCCCTTCCTCATCCTGCTCTTCTTCCCTCTCAGACTCCTCATCAAGATCATTTTGCTTATTGATATAATCTATGATGGCCTGATTTGCTAAGGCCGTGTTGTATTCAGAGAGCTTTTCTTGCAGATCACTTTGCATAGTCTTCATGAGTGCCTTCAAATTGTCCATATTAAGAGTGACATTGCCTTGTGGATTTAGGAGGTTTGAATGGCTGATCATAGAGTTGTTCAAGCAACTGGTATGATCGAGAATATGCATATAAGGGTAGGTAAAGAAAAATTCAAAACCAACTTTCTGTTACTGGATGTTCAAGGAGCATATGGAATGCTGTTGGGATGCTCACGGCTGCGGCGGACGGTGCAGGTTGTTCATGATTATGCCAATCAAACCCTGACAATAAAGGGCACCAGTAGGAGAATTCAGATCCAGACAAATAACACCAGAAGCTAAAAGAAGACACTGTGACCAGAAGAGCTTTGCCAGAAGTATGGGGTTAAGAAGATTGAAAGGATGCCGAAAGCAACAATGAATATTTTTCCATTGGCTGAAATAGACTTAAATGCATTATTATTCGACAAGGATCAAGCTAAAAAACAAAGGAAGCAATTTCCAGATCAATTCACTGAACCGAACCCTGGAGAAAGACCAGTTCAGTTGACCAGTTCAAATTCCAATACACTATCACACACTGAAGAGGTGCACTCTGAAAAAGTTACTGGAGTTGTGCGTATTTGTTGCACGTGGCAATGCAAGAGACTTGTTGATACAGTGTGCAAGCCACAAATGGTTCCAAGCACACAACTAAACTAATCTAGCAAGCTCAAGAGAGCAAGGTGTGTCACTCACTGCCCTAGGCTCGCCTTCGTGGAGGATTCCTCACTGCGAAGAAGGAGCCATCGCTGAGCCACGCTCAACCGCTTTACCGTCGTCGTGTCGTCATCGCAATGCTCAATCTCTCTCTCTCTCTCTCTCTCTCACACACACACACACACACACACACACACACACACACACACACACACACACTCTCTCTCTCTCTCTCTCTCTCTCACGCACACACACACACACACACACACACACACACACACACACACACACACACACACACACACACACACACACACACACACACAAGGAGATGAAGAAGGAGAAGATGGAGATGGAGCAAGAGCACTCTTCAATTGTACTAATGAAAGAATGAATGATTTTTAGGTTTAGGTGACTTTTATATGAGATCGCTCCATTCACACTTGGACGTCCATACTTAGCCAACTAACCCTTGAATGTTCCTGTTAGACTGCGCCTCTCATCGACGATCACTCTTTCCCTTTTTCTATTGGACCGACAAGCCCGGCCCATGACTACTAGAAGTGGATGCCAATGGTTAACATGACCCCCTTCCTAATGTAGATTCCGTCCTCGGAATATAACAGTGTAGCATCGGGATCCACGCTAGAAGTACCTGTGTCAGAAGAAAAACAACATTGTAAAAACTCAAAGGCAGCATGTACAGGTGTGCAATAAGTGAGATGCATACATGATATTTTAGAAAATGCAAAAACAAATTCATGAATTGTAACATTGCCAACTAAAACAAGCGTAGTACCTGACTAAAATGCACTTGAGTTAGGGTCTATTAGGTCGACTCTAAGAGAAGTACACAAGAGCTAGGGCTAAAGTAAGTACTAGATTGACCAACGTTAATTAAAAATATCGACTAAAGAGTAGTTAACCTTAGGAATGCTCGTTGGGGTCTAAGGACTAGTGGTCCTGTCACTTATATCACTTAAGCGTGATCCACATAAAATACAAGGAAGTTTGTGCTATTTGCTTTCTCTTTTTTTTTTCTTCTTTTCTTTGTTTTCTTTTTTGTTGTTGTCATAGTTGTGACAAGTAGCTGGGGGACTCAAGGTCTTAAATACCAGCAGCTGAGAGACGCAAGGTCTCAAATACTAGCTTGAGCATAAACTAGCCGGGAGACTTGAGGTCTCAAATATCAGCTTAACACATGGGCTTCCATAACACAAGTCACACTTAGGTGGAATAAACTAGAGAGAACTATATCCTCATAGCTTAAAACATTACTAAAGTTACTACAATTAATAAACTATTTATGAATTAAAGTCAGCAATTAAGTGGCTTAGTTTAGCCTAAGGTCCTGATACCTACTTAAAGCCAACTAATAGACCAAACTCAAAGAGAAGAACAAGGTACTAGAAGTTTGAAAAAATTATAGTATCTAAATTGGCAATGTCACAACTTCATAAATTTTATGCATTTTAGAATTCGAATGACAAGATGCAAACATGTAAATGTAGATGCATAGATAAAAGAAAGTAGTACACATGATATAATAGAGAACATCCGTTGTAACATGTAAACATCCACTGCTGTTGTCCTTCAAAGGCATCCTTAGGTAGTCACAAATTGCACAATAGTCACCACCAAACATCCACCTTCCAGAGGCACATCAGTGGGAAAAGATACCAATACTTATTGAACACAATTAAAAAACATAAAGAACCCTGACCTAATTATTTGCACTCCCCCTACAGAGTCAAGGGAATAGGATATTGTAGAGATTGGGGGAGAACCCTAAGGCTAAACTCCTATCCTCTTCGTCGACAAAAACAAAGTCATCATCCGTGAGACCATATGTGCCATCCGTGTAATCATGCAAATCTTCTTCTTCATTAGAGGCACCGATGTTTACTAAGAAGGTTACTAGACGCCTATAGTCATCTTGGTCAAAAGGGTAGGCTTGTGCAATGGGAGAAATGCTCTCTACTAAATATGGATCAGTCGTGGTTAAGAGACATATCAGCCATTCTAACTTCTCGAAATTCCTCTTACATGCTAGTGTACCTACCAAATTCCATTCACACGCAAGCACCGGAAAGACCATGTGAAACACGTGAAAAGTAACGAGGGTACCTCTCACCCAAGGCAAGAGTGGATGACTCTAACGTGCTTTCCATATCTGTACACACAGATAGATGATGGTTAGAGTGCAAATATTACAAGGGTCGTGTTCTTGTATATAATGTGTTTTTATGATTTTGTGTTATGTATAAAACTTGTAAGTTTCCACATTATTGTTTGGTGGCTCTTGCTCCTTTACATTTTTATCTTGTTTTTGTGAGTATAAGGCTTTATATATACATTCCCTAGGATTGGAGATTGAGAGGTCAGGGTGAAAGGTTGAGAGGGAAGCAAGTAAATGATGGATGTCAGCAAACACTCCCCCCTTCCTTAAGTAGATCGTACTTTTTGGAAAGATGTCGTCACCTTTTGAAACCAATTGTTCCAAGTTGTTATGGGTGTAGGCTTTAACCAATAGTTTTCGATCGCCCTATGTGTTTTATCTAGTTGCAAGGGTGGTAAGGTACTCTCCCATGATTTTATTTGCAACGTTGTTGTAGGTGGTGAACTTACAACGGGAGGTGCAAACTCTATCTTGTTTGTATGGATATGTACACTGGTGGGTGGAGGTTGTGTCAAAGCTTCTATTTCCGTATAGGAACTCATGAAGAGTTGGAAGCTTCATTTGACTTCCCTGTTCTTGAGTTAGGTGAAACAAATTGTTCTTTCTTTGGTACCCAAACTAGCTCTAGAGCGGTGTGTAGCATTCCATGATTTTTTCCTTTCCGCGATCTTCAATTCGTTTTGGAGCCACAAGATTGGGCTCACATGGGCCAGGTGACAAGTAAGAGCACAATTTACATTTTGGCACCCAAATTTGATCATTTTCTTCGTAGTAGCCTTGGGCTTCCAATAGTTTTTGAGGAATCCAACGCAACGTTTCTTTACATTTCTTGGGGCGAGTGGGACGTCTCTTACCAGGCTCCTATCTTTTAGTATTAGCTATGGTCGCTAAAGAAGCTTTAGAGACCCACTTGTATGTTTTCTTTGTTATATGAGGATAAGTTGTCAGAAGCTATATGCATTGCTTCTAACATATTTAAGGGTACGAGGGGTGGCATTTCGTCCTCCTCAAGTGTTACCCAGGTCGTCCCCCTGTTTCCCCAAGTGCCTATGGTTGCTTCTAGGTGGACCCAATCCACATTGTCTGACTCAATCATCCCAGGTAGTACATCCATATAAGGAGAATCTGCCCCAACATCAGTGTCCGCTTTACACTTGTAACAATACTACAATGGGGCTGAGTGAACTGTTGTGTCAGATCTATGATTAATTATAAACTTGTTCCTAGGGGATGTGCTTGACCAGTTACAAGATCCACTCGAATGACAGAATCTTCGAACTGCAGGTAGACATGGTTTTTAGACCAATCATGCACCATTTTTGCTTCCCTCATGAAAGGACGTCCTAAGATCATCTCCGATGCCATAGTGTTCTTGGAGAAATCCATAACAATGAAGGTAATTCTTATTTTATGTCCAAAGACCTTGATCTTGAGATCTTCTAGCATCCCAATAGGTTTAACAATAGACCCATTGACCATCTTCACTACTATGGTTGTGGTTGCAAGGTGAGGTCTTCCCATAGTTTCCTAGCAATTTTTTGTCACAATGCTAACCCCAACGCCACCATCAAGGATTCCCTTCACATTTAATCCCTTAGTAGTGATTGGTATGGTCGCATTGGATTCATCACACTCAAATAGTGACACCACTTGTTAACATGTATTTCTACCACAAGGTTCTCATCTAGGTTGGGTTGTGGATCTAAGTGTTTCTCCTCTATTGGCATCTCCCTAGCTCCATCCATCTGGGAAAATTGTGGTAGTCCAAACTATAGTTCTCCATTGAGGAAGGCTCAAAGAGCTGAGACTAGCTCATGGTCTTTATATAGTTTGGACATGATGGTGGTTCTAACTTCTGAAGACATGAAATCCATCAATTTGGCAATGTTTAACGTCACCTTTTGGGCTTCACTCCCTTGACGTGGGGAAGATGGGATCTCCATTTCTTCGATAGGATCAGGTAGTCCCTCTGTAAACATTCTTTCCATCAAGAAGTGAGTATGCCCACTTTCCCATGACTTTAAGTCACTTTCTTCTTGGATGACACTAGGGATGGCTAAGGGTCTATGGACTTGGTGAGGTTGTTGTTGTGTAGGGAACATGGTGTCTGTAATCTGGATCTACCTAGGTGCTGGTTCTAGATCCCTTTGGGTATCTTCTACCAAACTCCTTAATTGCTTGACTCGCTCGATCTCCTCTGTAGGGTTTGGATAAGTTCCTATCTTCTTCTTGGATCCTGGCCATTGTGGCTCATGAAGATCTTCCTTGTTGGTTTCTATCTTAGTGGTCGTTTTGGTCTCCATGGTTTCACTTGAAGTAGAATCCTCTTCAACGTCGTTCATATATACGGGGTCGTCTCCAGTCCCTATGTTGGTACTTGAACTGGGGTCTGACTTCGCTACTTTTGCCATCTCTTCCTTCGTGTTTGAATGTGAGGAAAGCTTCCAATGTCTTAAAAATGCCATTATTAGTAAGCCAGTACTCTGACAATCGGATTGGGATGTTATATTCCATGTGCATGTTGATGCTTTGGGACTGGTAATGGGAGCAATACTAGCTCAACCAGATGGGAGGACTAATTATGTAGTGTATTTTTCCAGTCGAAGATTCAGTCAAGCTGAACAAGGATATACTACCACAGAGAGAGAAGCCTTAGGAATGGTTTTCAGTGCCACCAAGTTTCGACATTATTTATTGGAAAAATTATTTCATTTCTATGTGGATAATCAAGCATTATTATTTTTTATTAACAAAGTTATTGTCCAAGGAAGATTGATCAGATGGATGATGTTCCTGATGGAGTTTGAATTCCGCATATTCCATAAGCGCGGTAAATCCCATTGTGGTGTTGATTTTCTGTCCAGAAGTACTGAAGGCTACTCCGAAATATCCTTGAGGGATGAGCCAGTAGTAGATGCAGAGCTGTTTCAGGTGATAGCTAATGAAAATACAGATCCAGAATGGTATGATGTATATTAGTTCCTTTCAAAAGGAGGATCCCAAAAAATTGGACTCAGAATTAGAAGAAAACTCTGATTATTAAGAGTCTAAAGTCCACCATAATAGGAGGATTGCTCTATAGATTGGGAGTAGATGGTGTTCTTTGAAGGTGTGTGCCAAAATGGAAGGAAGGATGCAAGTCATCTTTGAAGCACAAGGTAGGGATTCTGGAGGACACTTCTCCACTGATATTACTTATAAGAAGGTTTTGAAAGCTGGATTATGGTGGCAAAATCTGATAGCAGATGTCCGAAGTTTTTGTAAAACTTAGGCATAGTATTGATGAAAATCAGCAGCAAGAACAATTAAGGAGCTACAAACAAAGCTGTTCAAGCTAGAGAAAGAAAATCCGCAATTAAATGAAGACAAGGCAGCAGCCTTAAGAGATGCTGATAGATTTTAGACTCTGCTTCAAATGAAGCGTGTAGACTTCAACAAATTGTTGACAACCCACACTGCATTAAAGGCTTCCCTTACATAGAGATATATAACCTTGCTGATAATCTGTGATACCCAACCTTTGTTGAAGATGTGTCCCTAGGATATTCACACCTGCTCCTCCATCCAGTATAACACCGGATTATCGACACTTCATCATCTCTGACAGTTGCCAAATGAACTGCTCTGGCATCAGCTTCAACCTTTCTTCGTTGTCTGATGAATTTTGCTGCTTCAGGCAAAGTCTTCTTGATATCTTCTAATTCAACTGTCAGTTTTTGAATTCTTTCGTAGAGTTTGATATGAATTTCTTCTCTCTGTGATCAGAGTTATCATCGGGACTCGAGGAATCAGGACTATCTTCACAGTGCCAATCCTCTGTTTTGGTGTCTAGTTTGCCCAATTCACTGTTTCCCATCGCAGTCAAATATGATTTGACGTTCCCTAGGTCTTCCACCAGTCCTTGCACTGCAGCAAGCATAGTCTCAAAGATTCTAGATCCTGACTGATTTGGCTGCCTTTTCTTAGAAGACTAGGCTGGTATCTTCTGAATAACTTGAGCATCAAAAATCTCAGGTTGCTCTGGTAGCTTCTTAGCTAGATCCTCTATGATTTTAGCCGCCAGTTCTCGCTGCTCTTGTCATTCATCGACTACCTTCTCCTTGCCCTTAGCCTTCCAGACTTCTCTCTGCTGAGTCCATTTGCTAGTTTCAAGACTGACTGGTTTCTCAAGCTCATCCGGGATTTCTTCAATGACTACCCCTTTACTGCGAGTGATTGCCCGTACTGAAAGTGGTTCCGGGACTTTTGCCTTAGTAGCCACAGTCCTGGGTGCTTTTGGACACTGAGAGCCGCAAAGTGCCCATATTTTCCACAAGTATAGTAATTAAGACTTTGGTTTTTAAAATTACCCCGAACTCGGTCTCGGCCAGTACCCCCTGGTATCGCGCACCCAGTACCACCAGTGCCACTGGTACCTGATTTTTCCTTTTGAGGTACACTGGTCGTCTCTACCTTAGCTGGTTCAGCATTGGTAAATGCCACTAGACACAAATCCTTTCCCTTCTTGAAGTGATGAATTCAAATACCACAGTTGCTCCATAAATGGCCATATGCTTTGCAGTAGGTACACTATGGGCATTAATTGGAAACATGATCTTTAGATTTGCATTTGGAGCACCAAGTTTCCATTCTTTAGACTGGTTGTCTAGTTTGGCTGATTTCAACAATCTGCTTGGCCATTTCATCAAGTTTCCTGGACCAAGACCCTTTCTTAGCCTTGTCCTTGCTCTTTTCGTCAGAGCTGCTAGAGGTCTCACTAGAATTGGAATTCTTAGTAGAAGAACTGCTATTGCTAGACCTGCGATTTTTGTGGCTTCTCTTCTTCTTAGCTGGCTGTTCAAGCTTCAGAGCTCTCTACACCAAATCATTAAACTTCTTTGTTGGTGCAGGTACCTCTTGCTCTCTCAGATTCTTGCCGTAGAACCCATTCAAAAACCATGCACGTAGCCTTTTTTCTGAAGGTGGCTCCTGCAACTGCCTGGTTAACTCCTTGATCTTTTCAACATAACTTCTCACAGACAATATCCCTTGTTTGGTCTTGTCTAGCTCACAGAGGATGTTTTCATCACCTGTGTTGTCTGAGTACTCAAGTCTGAAAGCCTTGAGCAATTTATTGTAAGACCTGAGCTGACAAGTTGGATAATGGTAATACCATATCCTTGCCGCATCCTTTAGTGTATAAGGAAAATATCCTCCCTAGTCATCTTCATCAATATTATTTAACTTGGCATATTGCTCAAAAGCTTGAATGTGAACATCAGGGTCATCTTTCTTTCCGCCTTTGAACATAGGAAAAGAGATCTTTAATGAAGAAGTATAATCATGCCGGTCGGCATTGTCTCTGCTTCTTTTGACCTTGGAAGCTTGACTGCATCTTGAGGACTTCTTGTAGTGATCAATGTCAGCATCCCAATTACCTTCCTCTTCAGTTTCAGTCTTTGTCTCTTCTTTGGATTTCCTGCTGGAACTGTGATGACTGCCCTTGCTTCCCTTGGCCTCACCTGCCTTGTGTGTGACAAAAAACTCATGGTTTTGTGTTCCTCACGCTCAACCCTTCTCCTCCTTGAGTGACGGCAATGCTGAGAGTCTGTGGCCTCTTCAACATTAATGTGCTCCTCCTGAGCCTCAGTCTCACTCTCAGGGTCCTTCTTAGTATCAGGCTCTCTTTCTAACACTTTAGGAATAGGGTCGACATGAGTGGAATCAATTCGCAACCGGGTTGACGGTTTGCGACCACGACTGACTTTGGGCGGCATGTTGGTAGCTGAGAATTCTAAGTGGGAGATAGATTTCTCTAATCTAAGAGCAATCAGATCTAACCATCATGATTGCCAAAATGGAATGGTAGCTGGTCTCTTCAGACAGCTTATTCCAGTGTTAGAATTTAGAGCTACTAATTATCTCGTCAGTTCAGTTAGTGAGAACTAAAACAGAGTAAATAGAGAACTGAACTGGAATGACATACTAAAATGAAAGACATAACTAGAAGACTGGAAATGGTATTTGCAGATTCAGATTAATAGCTCAAGGATAACCAGTACAATGTACAATGGGTTAAGCTCAGATGATTACAGGAGTAAATGATTACAGGAGTAAATGATTACAGGGTGAATCTAGAAACTAAGGGCTCGTAAACCAAAGTGCTTAGAAAGCCAAAAGCCAAGAAGCCCGGTTACAATGAAGTGGTCCTATTTATAGCTCTTAGAAGTTACTGCAACAAAACTGCCTGCGGTAATTACTGCCAGTGCAGCTGTTCCCGCTTCCCACTGGTTGGCCTTCTAAGGGACAGCTCTCGCCTGCTGTGTTGGGAATGTCCTCGCCTTGTTTATAGACCTCTCTATTCAAACCTCTTTGTTCAATGCTTCTCTCCCATCTTGCTTCGCTTTTCTTCATCTCATCTAGCTCACTAGCTCTTCTCTAATAGATCTCAACTCGATAGCGGCCTTGCTCGGCCCATCATAGCCCAACCTTGCTCAACTCAACCCATCATAGCTTATCCTTGCTAAACTCCGTCCCTCTGAGCTCGACACCTCTCAAAATGTCGTAGCTTAGCTCGCTCAGCTACGCTCAGCCCGCTTGACCCCGCTTAGCTCTGTGGAGCTCCACCATGCCTCCGCATCACCAATGCCTTGCAAGACACGTTCTGCAATCAATTTATTAGTCATCAGAGTCGAATCAGTCATTGGTTTCCCATGTGGTGTCGTTGCTGCTCTCTAGCAGACGGGTTTTTTCGTTGTCATAGCCCTCTACCCGCTAGGTTTCACTGTCACCTCAGCCTTGTGTAAGCTATTAAAACCAGTCCGTGCCGATGCAGACAGGTTCAACCGACATTTGCAAGCAATACTAATGCTCTTTAACACACTATACAAATGAGGTATTTTGTATTTCTTTAATCAAAGCATTGCATTTGAAACTACTCCAAACTAGTCTACGCTGATGAGGACCGATTCTAGTAGGCGATGATGAGTTCTATTTCAGATGGCTACAAAGGACGTTGCTCCATTCCGGCTACTACTATTGATGAAAACTTCAAGTGATATTATAGTTGCCGCGAATACTGTGCAACAGAATGACAGATTTGTGGCTTGTTATATGTCATAAAATCTAATATCTAACCAACCCAAATGGTTTTCTCATATTAAACTGATCATTTAATGTGGGAGAATAAACAGGAAAAAGGGTTAAGATATAGACATGTCATTTTAGATCTATTTCAACACGGGGCCAATGGTAAAGGGGCCCAAATGAGAGATGGTCTATCAAAGAGTAAGGCTAACCAATGGAGCATAAGACCTTAGGTTTAGCTTCATTGAAGACCTCCAATAGTTAGTGTAAAAGTCCTTTGACCTTAGGTAAGCTAGGGCCGATTTTGAGGTGGGAACCCGGCCCAAGCTTGAGGTGCTTGAGGTGGGAACCCGGCCGAAGCTTAAGGTGCTTGAGGTGCTTGATGACAGAGATGCTTGAGATGCTTGATGGTTGAGATGCTTGAGGTGCTTGACATGCTTGAGATGCTAGGGCTGTACTTGAGGTGAGAACCTAGTCCAAGCTTAAAGTGCTTAAGGGCCAAGCTTGTAGTGGGAATTGGGTCCAAGCTTGAGGGGCTTGAGGTGTCAAAAGTCAAATATTCAATCCCTACAAGGAGGGGGCGAGCCCTACATGAGGGGGGATGAGAGAGAACACACACACACACACACACACACACACACACACACACACACACACACACACACACACACACACACAGACACACACACACACACACACACACACACAAGGCATGTCTAATACAAAAAATCAAATGGGACACTTGTCAAGTTCCTCCTCATGTTGTACTCATGGTGTGCCTGAAGCCTATTGGTTGGCCACCCAAGGGGTCCAATGGTAATTTAGGAAATTTAATTAATTTTCTTTGCATTTATCAAGTCCTCCCTCTCAAAGGGGAAAGGGGGACACTTGTCTCAAGGCTACCCTTGTTGCTTGTAATTCCTCCTGCTTGTGATTGGCTAGGCCTGGAGGGGTCCAATGAGCTTAAAGCATGAGCTACAAGGGGGGTTCGACCAAAGAAAGCTAGGGGGTTTCTTAGGGGGTAAATTCTCCTCCACACACTCACACACTCTCATTATGCAATGTGCACATTGCAAGAGCTCCCTCTCCTTCTCCAAGCAAGTAGAGGTTAAGAGCCTACACCAACACTCTTGGCTATGGAGTGCAAATCCAACCAAAAGCCATGCCTCAATGCTTAAGCTCACATTCTAAGGTGTTTGAGGTCTTGGGACTAAGGCTTGGGATAGTTAAAGCTTTCTTCAAAGTTAATGTTATGCTTGTGATGCATGAAGATTTCCATCTTCATTGCATCACCTAGGTCACAAGGAACACAAATATTGTATTTGTAACAAGTCTCTGTTAATGGGAGAAATTATAATACAAATGCCTATTGGAGGGGGAACCGGCTCCACCTAAATCCGGTCCTCAACTGTTGTCATGTTCTCTAAATTCTCTCTTTTGCAAAAGTATTATTCATGCCAAGTCAATTAATTGCTATGTCTGTGTTGTTATCTTCAATTATGTTCACTCGCTATGCTCACAAAGTAATTCTCAAAAGTAGTCTCATTAATTTTTGCTACTCTCAAGTTAATAGGCCAATTCCATTACATTGATATCAGAGCATTTTGTTTCCCTTTTCTTGCTTAAGAAGAGAGGTCCTTAAGTAGCCTATAAATGGTTGATGTTGTTAATTATATTAGGGTAAGTGGAATTGGGATCTATTATCGGTTTTGTTGAGCCCACTATGTGGGATATGGTGCACACCTCGAGAGCTTTGGACTGAATAACGAAGTCTTTTTAGACTTGCCTATGGCTTTACCATTATTGAGCCATAAGAAGTCTAAAAGGAGCTAGCCCTCGTTAACTCTGGTATGTTAGACCTACTCCACTACTCTCTATAATTAACCACTTCGAGCCGTGGGTGTAGATACTTAAGAGCCAATTTTCAAAGGATAAGAGGAGTGGCAACTAAAGTTTTGAATTGCCAAAGCATACACTAAGTACATACATAAATTATGTTAACATGGCTGACAATAATCAAGAGAGTAGAATGAACATTGATAGCTTTGATTTTGTACATGAAGGTGCTAATGATGATACCCCCATGTGTGTCAATTATCTCATTACTAGGTTGCAGCAAGCTATGGGCAACCTACTTTGCAAGCCAAGTGCAAGCCGAAGTTACTCAACAACTTCGTGCTTATGGAATTTCCCTTCCTCCCCAAGAGGAGAGAGAGCTTAGAAGGCCTCTTGAGGAGATCCCCAAAAGAAGACTCTCTCCCATACAAGAGGAGGAATCCAAAGAGCAAGAAAGCAATGAAAGTTTAAGTTCCTTTGAAGATGTGGCTCCACAAATACGGCGGTCTAGATGATCGACCACTCCTCCCAAGAGGAAAAGATCAACACATAGTCCTTCTCCTTGTCATTCCGAAAAGGAAGAGAGGAAAGAAAGGAAGGAAAAGGCTAGGAAGAGGTCACCCTCTTCTCCTTCTTCTTCCCCTTCTCCTCTTCCGATGAAAGCTGTGGCTATTCTCCTAGAGAATACAGGAGGGAACGACATTGCAAATCATACCTTGCATGGAGAAGGTCACAAAGGCTAAAGAAGTTCAAGGAGGGAGCAAAGATTATCTCTTTTCACCTATGATGGCACCTTTGGTGCTACCGACAAAGTGTTGACCTTCATCCAACAATTTGATGCGGCCTTTGGAGAATAGGGCTTCATGGAGTCCTCCAAGCTACGCCATGTAGCCATGCACTTTCAAAAATCAGCTCGTCAATGGTGGGCTAGCCTTCATGGCAACATCGAAGCCCCAAAGACATGGAAAACTCTACGAGTTTCCATCATGAAGCAATTCCTTGCAAGCGATGCAAAGGACAAAGTGCTTGCCGAATGGTGCAGCTTGAAGCTTCTCTATCATGAGTCTATCCACAAGTATGTAGACAAGTTTTGGGATTTACGTCTCAAGGCTACTGTCTTTCAAAAGATAGACTTTGCCAAGCAAAGGCAACAATTCTGTGCGGGATCACCTGAAGTGATGGCCGAATCCATCAATTATCAATGGCCTGGTACTAATAGCGAAGTAATCCATCACACCATGGTTTCTTTATGCATCAATTTCCATCAAGGGCCTAGACAGAATGTCAAGCCCATGGAAAACAAAGACAAAAATGATGCAAAGGGAAAAACCAATGCTCAAAATTCTTCCCAAGGCACCACCACCACCACCAACAACAATCGGTCCAAGGAGAAGGGAGTTTACAAAGGTAAAAACAAACTCTCTCTTGAAGAGCTTGAAGATTTTCGCAAGGACCATAAGTGTTTCAAGTGTGGGGAGCAAGGACATGGTTATCGTTCTTGCCCCAAGAAGAATGCTCTCAATGAGACTCCTAGGGCTTCCACCATCGAAGCTCCAAAAGAGGATTCTCATTGCAAAGTATCATCACTTTCCTATGCTTGGGGAAAGATAAGAGAGCATGATGCCTTCATCTTGTTTGATCCTAGCTCTACTCACAACTTCATATCAACGGAGTTGGCCAACAAGTTGGGCATTCAAGCTTTCAAGATGGGAGATATGGTAACGACTGACACAACTTTTAAGGGACAACAAGCCTTCGTTACTCCCTTGATTGGGAAGTTGAAACTTCATGTCCAAAGCTATGTCGACAAAGAAGACATTTTCATCTCTCCTCTCCAACATGAGGATGCTATCCTAGGGGCGCCATGGTTTGATCGCATGGATGCCAATATGAAGTTCCCTGAAAGGAGAATCTACTTCATCTATAGGGGAAAGAACATGCATATAGATGCTAATGAGTGTGGTCGCACTATTCCACTTTGTAAATCCTCTTGCTTTTGATAAGTCAATGAAGAGCTCAGTTTCTGCGTACATGATTTTTGTCAAAGAGTCTCTAAAAGATCTTAATGTTTCATCAAATGTAAATGGTAGGAATCAAGAAGAGTTAGACTTGTCTAATTTTCTAAAAGGATTCCAGGATGTGCTCGTCGATGATATTCCTATGGACTTACCTCCAAAATGAGGGGATGATGACCATCGTATTGAACTCCTTCTAGGAAGCTCACCGCCTAACAAGCCTCCTTATCGAGTCTCTCAAGCTCAACAAGAGGAGATCATGAGGCAAGTACATGAATTGGTAGACAAAGGGATGGTGAGGCCTAGTTCCTCTCCATTTTGTTCTCCAATCCTTTTATTGTAAAAGAAAGACGGTACATACCATATGTGTGTGGACTATCGAGCACTAAACCATATCACTATCAAAAACAGATTTCTTGTGCCTCGGGTAGAAGATCTGTTTGATAAGCTAAAAGGCTCTACCTACTTTAGTAGAATTGACCTTAAAAGTGGCTATCATCAAATAAGGATAGTGGATGAAGATATCCTAAAGACCGCATTTAACACAACATTTGGTCTTTATGAATATCTAGTCATGCCTTTTGGCTTGACTAATGCACCAGCTACGTTCAATCGTCTAATGAAGAAAATTTTAAGACCTTACCGCAAATTCACTATAGTGTTCTTTGATGATATCATCATATACTCCAAGTCTTTGGAGGAACCTAAGCAACATCTCCAAGTGATTTTTCAAGCATTGAGGGAGAACAAGCTTTTTCTCAACCAAAAGAAAGGCAAATTTTTCCTTCAAGAGATTCAATACCTAGGTCATATTAGCTCTCAAGATGGTATCCGTATGGATCCATCAAAGTTAGAGGTAATAAAAGCATGGCCTAATCCAAGGAATCTAGCTAAGAAGCTTTATTGGTATGTGCGCATACTATAGACGCTTCATAGCAAAATTCTCTCAAATAGCAGGACCACTACATGACTTAACTAAGAAGAACGTTAATTATGTATGGACTGCTAAGGAGCAAAATGCTTTTGATAAGCTCAAGGAGAAGCCTACCTTCCAACCAGTCCTCATGCTTCTGGATCTCTCAAAGCCATTTGAGGTCCAATGTGATGCTTGTGGTGATTAGCTTAGAGCAGTTTTGCTTCAAGAAGGGCATGCCATAGCATATGAGAGGCCAAAGGCTCAATACCGATGAACGAGTCTTGGGCATTTATGAGAAAGATATTTTAGCTATTCTACATGCTCTAGACACATGGACGCACTACCTATTGGGGACTCCATTTATCCTACGAACCGACCACCAAAGTCTCAAGTATTTCATGACACAAACCAAGCTTTCCGGCAAACAAATGAGGTGGGCAAATTTTCTTTCACAATTCAATTCCATATTGCTCACATTGCTGGTAAGCACAATCAAGTAGCCGATGCACTTTCACGATGACCAAAAGTAGATGCGGTGTCTATAGCTACTCACAATGATCTATCCTCTATGATAGATGAGTATGCCACTGACCCTAACTTTAAAGACATAATGTCAGTCCTTGCTTTGGGGAAGAAAGAGGAGCCACACCTTGCAAGATGGTTATCTTCTCCATGGCAATAGGCTATGCGTTACCCATTCCCTTCGTGAGAAAGTTATGTATGAATCCCATGCTCCTCCCTATGCGGGGCATAGAGGTATTCAACCTACTCTTTGAGGAGTAGAGACAAATTTCTATTGGCCTACCATGAAAGTGGTAAGAGTATGCTTCAAAATGTGTAGTATGTCAAAAGACCAAATATGATAGAGGGAAGCAACCTAGATTACTCCAGCCATTGCCTATCCCAAATTCACCATGGGAAAGTATATCCATGGATTTTATCTTTGGATTGCCCAAGTCTATCCATGGGAATACGGGAATATGGACAATAGTCGACATGTTTAGAAAGCAACCACACTTTATTCCTGTCAAAAAGACTATTGAGACACACCAAATGGCAACTCTCTTCATATCTCAGATTTTCAAACACCATGGATTTCCCACATCCATTGTGTCAGATAGAGATCCTAGAATGACCAGTAATTTTTGGAAAGGTATCTTTGAAAATCTAGGAACAAGATTGAATTTCTCTTAGGCCTATCACCCACAAACGGATGGCCAAAGTGAGACAGCCAATCTTACGATACTCGATCTACTCAAGACTTATGTTACCGAAGTAGATCAATGCTCACAATGGGAAAAGTACTTACCTCTTGTAGAGTATGCCTACAATAATAGTGCACATACTTCTACGGAAAAAGTACCTTTTGAGATCATTGAGGGAAGACCTAAAAGCCCCTTGCTACTCAAAGTACATGGGAAGATCTTCGCCGCCGATGACTATAGCCGCGACCTACAAGAATCTTTTCAAAAGATTAAGGAGGCTATATCCATCTCTCAACAAAGGCAAAAAGCTGCTGCTGACAAGCACAGAAGGGCCTTAACATTAAAAAAAAATGATTGGGTCTTACTTTAGTTTCCTAAGGCTCGATTAAGGCAAACGATGGGCAAAAATCCTACGGGCCATCAAAAGTATTATACTAAGCTAGCAAAAAGATACTATGGTCCTTTCCAAATTTTGAAGCCTATCAATGAGAAGGCTTACCAACTCAAGTTGCCCAACCATTGGCTCATACACAATGCCTTTCATGTGAGCCTACTTAAGCCCTATAAAGGAGAGCCACCAAGTGAACCAATTATTGAAGACCATCCCAAAGTTGAAGACCAACAAGAGGTGCTACAACCTGAAGCTATCCTTCAACATGAAGACAAGGTACTACAACATGGTAAGATTATCCGAAGGTATCTTATTAAGTTCAAAAATTATCCTTTTGAAGATGTTAGATCGATGCAAGGAATACAACTTAAGGATAGTATTAACCTTGTCAATGCTTACAATGCTGCATTAGAGTAAGAAAATGTACAAATTTATTTTAAATGACCGATGTTTTTGTCTTATAAGACTAGTTCTCTTTTTTTTATTTGTGCACAAATTTAAATAGTATGCATGCTTAGAATCATGTTTGTGATGACAACGTCTCTCAAACACCAAGTAGAATTTGTCACTCTACTTTGGGAGAATGAAATGGACTAAAGAGCAGACATGCTTGCGGCAGCTATGTCTCCCAAGCACCAAATGGATTAGTCATCCATCTTGGAAAGATGTCGTAGGGTAAAAAGGGATCCTCTACCCGCTAAGATTGAATGATGACTAAAGCTTTATCTCTTTTACCTCATAAGTCGAGGACGACTATGATTTCACGAGAGAGGTAATGTCATAAAAATCTAAGATCTAACCAACCCAAATTCTTTTCTCATATTAAACTGATCATTTAATGTGGGAGAATAAATGGGAACAAGGGTTAAGATATAGACTTGTGCTTATAGATCTATCTCAACATGGGGCCAATGGTAAAGGGGCCCAAATGAGAGATGTTCTATCAAAGAGCAAGGCTAACCAATGGAGCATAAGACCTTAGGGTTAGCTTCATTGAAGACCTCCAATAGTTAGTGTAAAAGTCCTTCGACCTTAGGTAAGCTAGGGCTGAGCTGGAGGCGGGAACCCGGCCCAAGCTTGAGGTGCTTGATGACTGAGGTGCTTGAGATGCTTGGGTGCTTGATGATTGAGATGCTTGAGGTGCCATGCTTGAGATGCTAGGGCTATACTTGAGGTGAGAACCCAGTCCAAGCTTAAAGTGTTTAAGGGCCAAGCTTGTAGTGGGAACTTGGTCTAAGCTTGAGGGGCTTGAGGTCAAAATTCAAATATTCAATCCCTACAAGGAGGGGGCGAGCCCTACATGAGGGGGGATGAGAGAGAACACACACACACACACACACACACACACACACACACACACACACACACACACACACACACACACACACACACACACACACACACACACACACACACACACTCACACAAGGCATGCCCTCGGGGGGTTCACTATGTGTAAAACTACCATATCACGTGTGTTCAAGACATGTTTGTAAAACCCCTTATCTATGAATTCTGTTAAGAATATAATGTACCCTTTTCTTTTAAAATCTGTAAGTTTTTTTCAAATTTGAAAAAATAATGCCCTTCTGTATATATATTTCTGTAAGTTTCAAGAACTTTAAATACCCTTCTGTTGAGCTCACGTGATAGGTTACATTTTTATTAGGTGACCTCCCCGGGGGCATGCCTAGTACAAAGAAAGCAAAGGGGACACTTGTCAAGTTCCTCCTCATGTTGCCCTCATGGTGTGCCTGAAGCCTATTGGTTGGCCACCCAAGGGGTCCAATAATAATTTAGGAGATTAATTTTTTTTTTCATTTATCAAGTCCTCTCTCTCAAAGGGGAAAGGGGGACACTTGTCCCAAGGCTACCCTTGCTGCTTGTAATGCCTCATGTTGGTGATTGGCTAGGCCTGGAGGGGTCCAATGAGCTTCAAGCATGAGCTACAAGGGAGGGTTGACCAAAGCAAGCTAGGGGGTATACTCTCCCACACACACACACACACACACACACACACACACACACACACACACACACACACACACACACACACACACACACACACACACACACACACACACACACACACACATTATGCAATGTGCAAAGTGCAAGAGCTCCCTCTCAATCCAACCAAGAGCCATGCCTCAATGCTTAAGCTTGACATCTTCTCCATCTTCATTACTATGCTATTATGTATGCTAGCAAGAAGAGTTACGATAAGTGAGGAACTAATTATTTCTTCTATGAAATATTTCTTCTTCCTCTCCCCTACCCTCATTTGGGACTGAGGCTTGGGATAGTTAAAGATTTCTTCAAAGTTTAAGTTATGCTTGTGATGCATGAAGCTTTCCATCTTCATTGCATCACCTAGGCCACAAGGAACATAAAGATTGTATTGTAACAGGTCTCTCTTAATGGGAGAAATCATAATACAAATGACTTTTGGAGGCGGGACCGGCTCCACCTAAATCCAATCCTCAATTGTTGTCATGTTCTCTAAATTCTCTCTCTTGCAAAAGTATTATTCATGTTAAGTTAACTAATTGCTATGTCTATGTTGTTATCTTCAATTATGTTCACCTGCTATGCTCACAAAGTAACTTCTCAAAAGTACTCTCATTAATTTCCGCTACTCTCAAGTTAATAGGCCAATTCCATTACATTGGTATCAGAGCAATTGGTTTCTCTTTTCTTGCTTAAGAAGAGAGGTCCTTAAGTAGCCTATAAATGGTTGATGTTGTTAATTACACTAGGGTAAGTGGAACTGGGATCTATTATCGGTTTTTGTTGAGCCCACTATGTGGGATATGGTGCACACCTTGGGAGCTTTGGACTTAATAATGGAGTTTTTTTAGACTTGCCTACGGCTTTACCATTATTGAGCCATAAGAAGTCAGAAAGGAGCTAGCCCTCGGGAACTCTGGTATGTTAGACCTACTTTGCTACTCTCTATAATTAACCACTTCGAGCCGTGGGTGTAGATACTTAAGAGCCAATTTTCAAAGGCTAAGAGGAGTGTTTGAGGATAAATCAAACGGGCGCCCAACTGGTCGGACACGTAGCCGAACACCACATTTGTAGTCTATTATTTTGTTCGAGCTAGTGTAGTGATACTCTGTGTAAATCTTGATTCCAAAGTAATGGATCAATTCCCTGAGTTGTAATGCTGTAATGATATTTGTAAAGGTCCATGTAAACCGGCCACTGGCCATTTAGAATGCCCTAGGTATAAAGGTCAATAACCTTAATGTGAAGGGGGGCTTATCTTTAGAAGAAGTGGGAGCTCAAAAAACGTACGCTCAAGCTACGAGCTGATCCAAACTTGTAATCATCGCAGCTAATGATTTGGTAATCCATTTTCGATTCAAAAACTTGCATTGTGTTCTCCTCTCTTTGCTCTTTAATTCAAGTGCAAGCATTGTCAGTTTTGCTGTGGTTCACGACTACACGTCTGTGAGCTATAATTGCAGATTTGAGTGCTTAAATTATTGTTTATAGTCGTTTTGACCATAGGAGAGTGTTTCTAAACCATAGGGCGACCTTTCTGGATAGTTCTGGTGCAGTTTTCGGGACCTTTTTCATGATGGATCGTGATTTTGGTACCTTGTCAGATTGTGACCAGACTTTCTAGGATAGTACCCCTAGGTGTCCTAGACCTCCTCCTAAAGTTTCGTTGCATTTCGAGTCCGTTGGAGTGCTGAAATGGCGTGATGACCTAGAGCTGTGAGAAAGGACATGGGCAGATTTCCCTGATCATTGAGTGTTGGTTTTCTTGTAGAGTTGTTGTGTTTGCTTGTTAAGGTTCACTTCGTGAGATTGACGATCTCATAGAGTCTCTGTGCGCCGTTTGAGTCACTTTCCTTGAGTATTGACATTATGTTAGTGCCAGAAAGCTATGCTGCAGACGTCCATCGCGGCGACCTACTAACAAGGAGTGGAAACTAAAGTTTTGAATTGCCAAAGCATACACTAAGTACATACATAAATTCTGTTAACATTAGCAAAATATTGAAAAGTAGTCATAATCTTGAACAAAAAAAATGAAATATAGCGGTACTTAGGCTAAGTTTAGAGGAAGGCATTAGGTGCACAAAGGGTGGACACACATGCGTAGAAAGGTCTCATCCATAGTTTTCTGGTTTTGTCCGCTACATTTTTGCTTTCTCATTGCTTGAAGCTCTATGTTCGCACTTCTTGCACAAATGTAAGATGGAAGTCCATGGTTTCTGAGGGAGCCCAACAATTGGTAGGCCTGACAACCAATACAAACTTGCATTGCCCATCAAAGCAAGCGATATAGAGGAAACACCCCTGAATGTAGCCTTAGGATGTGTCCCTGGGATAGCGAAGAAATAATCCTTCTCTCTCATTGGCTACAGTTGTCCTACTAGTGCCCCATGGACACATAGGTTGCTTGCGAGGCCCATTCTATCCAAAAGTATCCCACCTTGGCCCACAATTCCCTTATCCTTCCACAATCGCCATGACACCTATAGGAAGGCTTGTATTGGCATGGAACATTCGGTGTGTGAGAAGAGAAAAGAAGGGTTGACAGGGAGTCATCCTGCAAGAGCTATGAGCAAGGTGATGGATCTCCCGTATTCCCTACCTACTTTATATCACAAACATAAAGAGGAAATCCTTCCAATCTTTGCAGAAACGACCATCGCACTAACAACCTAGCTCCACGCTGAAATGGTAGCATTTGCTAGCTTAGATCTGTATATTAGGGTGCTCATATATAGGCAACCCAACCATTCTTTAGACTAATGAGTAGAGAAGAACGTCACACTGTTTTTAGTGCATAGACATGGACCACTTCCTCCACTTTACATTGCAGAGAGTGCACCCTTGTTTCGTGCAGTAGGGATGAGTCGCACAGACATTACTTGCTAGACTCAAATCGAGCACTTATGGACTTTGAAGTGGCATGGAGAGGGATTGCACAGAGGAGCCATACCTTAATGACTTGTTTTATTGAGTTCTTGTGTCGTCCCATGGGGGTTGTGTCTCGAGTTTGGAAGTGGTACATCTATCATTGTGCCATGATTTTTGGTGTTGCATGTGTGCCTCACCGGATTTTGATGATGCACTTGTTTCTACTTTCTTGAAGCCCTTGCTTCGCCATAAAAAGCGAGGGAGAGAGGAGGCATCAGTGTTGATGATTGGACGGGGTGAGAACCCTTTTGATGATTTGTGAGATTTGCACCTTAGACTAACTAAAGACATTTCTACTTTGTTTTTTTGTTTGAGTGTTGTGGTTTATCATTTAGTGTTAGCTATCTTCTTCTTATGCTTTATGATATTGTATGATTCATTCACAGACATTGCTATAACCACTTTTAGATGTTTGTACATTTCAAGTTGTGAGAATGTCTATTCTCTTGGATTGTACATTGTGTACTTTTTTCCTGGAGGAAGTGCGTTGCTGTTATACATAGATGAGGAGGCAACCCGCATGATGTCGGATCCACTATAGGATGGTTGCCCAAAAGATAGGCCTCGAAGGCAACATCTCTTTATTAATAAATAATGTGATTTAAGTTGAATTATGTGCAACCATCAATATTGATGAGAT
Organism: Adiantum capillus-veneris; assembly: GCF_014529385.1. Taxonomy (NCBI): domain Eukaryota; kingdom Viridiplantae; phylum Streptophyta; class Polypodiopsida; order Polypodiales; family Pteridaceae; genus Adiantum; species Adiantum capillus-veneris. The sequence continues at coordinate 47,589,989 of NC_140948.1, read as the reverse complement.
ATTGTTTTCCTTGTTGATCTAAGCTTTGGGATGGTAGTCTATTGTGCAATATCTCCAGCTATGTAGCTCTTGCATTAGGAAAAGTTTGGACTCAAAAAAGGACTTTTTGGCGTTAGAGAGAGAATGCTGTTCGACCAATAGAGTTTGAGTCACCACAACGGTAGCTCCAATTTATTTGATTTTTATCTCAAATTTTTGCGTTTTCAAAAAAGAGGTTTTCTGTTAAAAAGATCTGAATAAGAAGATACGACGCGATTTGTGCAAATTATTCCCCTGCCATGGGCGACGAACGCCGAATGTGCCATAACTCAAATACAATGAGGCACACCTTTTGATGAACACTTTTCAAGCTACTACTTCTTGTGTAAACTAGTGAGCCTCTTTTCTTTTATTGTTTTTGCGTAGTGTCACTTCGCAGCTAATAGAAGCAGAGATGGAAGGAAGACGACCACGACGACCATCCGTCTCTGTTAAATTTGTGGAAGTATTCAACAGCTTTGACTTAGACCATGGTCGCTGGATGTCTACCATAGTCACCATTGGTAGTTGGGTTCTGCTTCAAACAACAAGAAGAAAATGGATGTCAAATGAATTCATCAATAGCTACAAAGGACATGTGAAAGATTTTCGCTTGTCTCAAACGGGAAAGACAGTGAAAGAGGTGCTCATTGAGCATGCATATATGCACTCCGAACTACGACTACAACAGTCACCTTTGGGGTTTCTTGCTCATAGACCAAACTGTGTGACTACTATATTGCTAAAAAGTCTTTAAAGATCCTTCAAGTTATTTTGTTGACTATTTCTTGTGACCATTCTCTTATCTTTTGTTTTTGCAGATATTTATCCTTTTAACAAAGAAGACTGGCAACTAGTTGAGTACATAATTGGTATTTTTGATGCTTTTCATGCTTCGGTGGGAGAACTTATGTACAGAACTAGTGCGAGAAGAGCTCTCGCAGAGAGGGGAGTTTTCTTTTACGACTACTTTTACAACGCCCCTTGCTCTGTCCATGGATTTGGCACTTTGAAACCTTTCCCTCTTCCCTAACAAGATTCCCCAAAGTGGCCAGTTCCAACTTCAGAAACCTCTGAGTGTTTTAAACTCAAGCTTCATCAAGAAATTTTGAAGTGTTTGCGACCAAACATTGCAAGCAGGCAAGTACGTGTCAGTCTAAATATGCCATTACATGTCTTTATAGATTTCTTCCACGATGAGGAGGTTAGAAAAAGAGAAACCATGTTCATCTGCAAATCCCAAACTTGCCTTGATTTTTTGGATGATAATTGGGATGTCAGTGATTCTGAAGGCATTTTGTGCAAAGTTGACAAGCGCTTGGTTGTGTGCAAGTGTATAATAGCATCACATAATTTTATAGTTTCTTTCTACTACATGAGGTGGCATCGAGTGAATGGTCAGTTGGTAGCTATGGATCAAGATTTAAGTGACAATGCTTTTAATCCCTTGATGTCCATCGAGATATGGTTTTCAAATGATTTGCTTACAGTTGTTGTGGTCAGATCAAATGTCACTTTAAGACAGGTTCAAGAGGATTTGTTAAATGAGTCCGATCTCAATTTGCCTTCAAAATTTGTTTTCAAGTGTAACATGTGAAAGGTACTAAGCTACATGTATTACTTTTATACATTGATGTTTCTATCGTGCTCATGTATCCCAATGTATTATCGCGTACGTTGCATTGCAGGTACCTCACAGACAAGAAAATACGACTCTTTGTGCATAGATTACCAACGACAGACTTGAAATAGTGAAGTAACTGTACACAATGATTCAAATACTATTCTCAAAGATTACTCAACAAAGGTAGCTCTCTACAGTACCAAACACCATTGGATCCTCACTCTCCCATTTTTTTGGAAAGCTGTACATAACATTTTGTAAACTTTGAACCATAATCAAAACAAAAGTCAAATTTCGATCCATTGCTTGTAATCAATTTATCAAAAGTACATTTCATAATCTCTTTCTAATCTTGTGTGTGCGGTGATGTGGGGGTTGTTGGTTGAGGTTGAGGAGAGGTGGTGGCTTGTGGGTTTGGGGGCTCTGGAGCTGCTTCATGAGTAGGAGAGGTGCTGGGTGGGGGGTTTGGGGGCTCTGGAGCTGCTTCATGAGCAAGAGAGGTGCTGGGTGGGGGGTTTGAGGGTTCTGGAGCTGTTTCTTTAGGACGAGAGCTGGTGGGAGCTTGGGTTGGGGAGGCATCTCGGGAGATATTGATATGTGCTTGTGTTGGTGTGGCAGACACGGGGTATCTTGTCGGCGGAGGCCTAGGAGTGGGCCTTGGTGCTGGCAGGATAAAAGCATCATGTGCTCTGTCTGGACGCATGGTCGCACAATTGATCAAGTTTTCAATCATTCTGTTTCTAAACGAAGAAACATCAGCCTTTGAATAATCTGCCAAATTTCTTACCTGCGTTAAGAACATCATGTTTATTAACATAGCTACTAACTTATTAAGATACAAATCTGTAAACGAGTGTCAAATGCTTACACTTCTACGACTTCCATCAAGCATGACCCCTAACAAAATTTCTGCATTGATTAAGACCCTCCATCCACAAGAGTAGGCATCGTCCTGCTTAGGGACTTTGCAACTAATAATCGTAAGATTCTCATATATCTGCTCTTGCGTTAAAGCTTCAAGAGCAGACACAAGCTTCCGAACAGATCTGCGCAAAATACAATTAAATTTCATAAGCGACTTTTAACAAAATTCTATGCGATGTTGAACAAAATACAAAACCTCTTACCTACGTACTTCACCATGAAATCCATGGGATGAATTAGCAAGGTAGCACCGGATTCATTCAAGGTGTAAGAGAACAAGACTCCAATGAGATCTGCTACAAATAAACATAAGCAAAACATATGTCATCACAACAAATTAGAGTTCAAGATAAAATAATTTCATTATTGAAAACATTGCGTACCCTTCATGATAAGCCATAACAAAAAATTTTGTCGTCTCCATGTTCACTGACTAGAACCAATCAACTACTTCCACTAAAGATGTATCCTCGGCCGTCAAAATGACCAAGAGGTTCGAGTCAAGGACGGAGACATCATCTTGCATATTCCAAGGCAAATTTGAAACTACAAAACTGTAAAGAAATTCGTGTCATACCAAATTGAATATATTAAAAGAATTTATTGTGAAAAAAAGAATAGCACGCACCAAAGCAAGCAATTGATGATTGAGTCTGTGAGTTCCCTCGTCCGGTTCTGTAAAATTGCAATCTCATGGGGGTGATGGGGAAAATACAGAATGCATCCCCACACAGGAAGGCCAACATGGAAATAGGGAAACAGCAATGACAAATCATCAGTGTTGGCGTCCCTGATGGCATCTACCATTTGTTCCTCCATCATCTCAAGGTGTAACTGCTCCAATCTTTCACTATTGTCTTCTGTTGTGTCCGGCTCAGTGTTGAGATGGGTGTGATGAGTGCGTGTGTGTGTGTACGGAGTGTGTGCAAGAGAGGGGAAAAAGAGAAATGGGGAAGGGGGAGATGAAGCACAATACACAACAGGTTTTGGGGTTAGTGGAGAGGAAAGTGAGAGAGTCAACTCTACCTCTTTTTCTCCCTATATTGATTAGGTGAGAATCAAGTGTACAGGAGTGGTTTCCCACGGCCACCTGGCCTACACCCCAACAACCTCCCACTTGAAGGTCATGGTGGCCAATAGTGGCATTAGTATAGTTAGTCTAGACAAAACTGATGAAGCATTGCTGAGGCTTCATCCTACACCCATAAGTTCTATACAATGTGTAAATCGCTCCGAGGCTAGGCTCTTTGTGAGAGCATCTGCGGGGTTGTCGTCAGTGTGAACCTTGACAAGCTCGATACGCTTGCCAGCCAATGCATCTCGTATGACATGGTATCTGACCTCTATGTGTTTCGACTTTGAGTGAAACACTGGATTCTTTGCCAAAGCAATGGCACTCTGACTATCACAATGTAGTACTGGAACCTCGTGAATGCCCAAATCTCCCACTAGACGAGCCAACCATATGGCTTCCTTGTTGGCGTCAGACGCAGCAACATATTCTGCCTCAGTGGTAGATGAAGACGTGCAATCTTGGAGACACGATCTCCAAGAGATAGCTGCTCCAACAAACATGAACACATAGCCAGATGTGGATCTTCTACGATCCACGCAACCCGCATAATCCGCATCCGTGTAACCTACAATAGATGCATCATTGTTTCCGAAGCGTAAACACTTGCTAGCTGTACCTTTCAAATATCTGAGGATTTTCTTCACTGCTTCCCAATGCTTCTTGCCAGGGTTTGCCATGTACCTACTAACCGCTCCCACTGCATGTGCCATGTCCGGTCTTGTGGCTACCATAGCGTACATCAAACTGCCAACTGTTGAAGAATATGGTACTTTCACCATTTCCTCTTTCTCAGCCACTGTCTTGGGAGATTCTTCCTTGCTAAGTTTGGAGTATGCTTGCATTGGGGTACTCAATGACTTCCCCCCCTACATACTAAAACGTTGCAAGACTTTGTGAATGTACTTTTCTTGAGATAACTCAAGAATTCCACGTTGCCTGTCTCTCTTGATGTGCATACCAAGAAAGTGATTGGCTTCTCCTAAATCCTTCATGGAAAACTGAGTGCTTAGCATCTTTTTCAACTGATTGATTTCATCAATTGATTTGCCTACGATAAGCATATCATCTACATACAAGATCAAGATGATTAAAGAACCATCGTTCAACCTTTTTGTGTATAAGCAGTGATCCTCTTGACTTCTTATGTAACCCTGAGAATGCATGAACTTGTCGAATTTTTGATACCATTGCCTTGAAACTTGCTTGAGGCCATAGAGTGCCTTTTTAAGTCTACAAACCAATTCTGTCCTGGTTGGTTTTTGGGTTTCACATACGAATCCCTCTGGTTGTTTCATGTAGACATCTTCATCTAGATCCCCGTGAAGAAATGCTGTGTTCACATCCATTTGGACAAGTTCCATGTCCTGGATAGTAACCAAGCCAAACACGGTACGAAGTGTAGTCATCTTGACTACTGGAGAGAAAATCTCATCAAAATCCACACCTTTTTGCTGCTTGAAACCCTTGGCAACTAGACGAGCCTTGTATCTAGGCTCGGGATCTTCCGCTGTATACTTCTTTTTGTATACCCACTTGCAAGGTAAAGCATTTTTACTTTTTGGTAATTCAACCAAATCCCATGTCTCATTAGCCACAATCTAATTGTATTCTGATTGCATAGCCTGGTCCCACTTAACGCTATCCTCCATTTGTATAGCTTCTTTGTAGCAAGTTGGCTCTCCACTGTCAGTGACCAAAATGTGGTGTATACCCGGCTCAAACCGCTCGGGCGCACGTGATACTCTCTCAGAGCGTCTCAGTGTTTGACTGCTGCACTCCGCTCTCTCTGGAGCAATAGTAGTAACTTGCACTTGAGGAGTAGATGCAACACTACTGAACTGAGTTGGTTCGGAGGCTACATCCTCAAAACGAACACGTCTGTACTCAACATCTTTGATGGGCTTCTTGTGCATTTTTGATTCATTGAAAATCACATGCGAGCTACGAATGACATTGTTTAATTCTGGGTGCCAGAGACGATATCCCATCTCTCCGTTTGCACCATAGCCAATAAAGATGCATTTGTGTGATCTGGGATCTAACTTCCGACGAAGTTCTTTGGGCACATGTGCATATGCTTCACATCCAAATACACGTCAATGCTCATAGCTTGGCCTTTTGCCAGTCCATAATTCCTCTGGAATTTTGAAATTCAAAGGAGAACTAGGTGACCTGTTGATGATGTGCACTACTGTCATAACAGCTTCCCCCCAAAACTCTGGAGTAAGCTTCGCCATAGACATCTTAGAGACAACTCGCTCTTGAATCGTACGATTCATTCTTTCAGCTATGCCATTTTGTGCAGGTGTGTATGGAGCAGTTGTAAGGTCTCTGACCCCGATAAAAAAGAGCACCATTGTACCATGAAACGAACATAATGAAAAAAGTTACTATTTTTAGCAGTTTTCCAAATTCTGTCAGTGCCATGATGTTCAGAATGTTTTAAAGCTTCGAAATATGAATTAAAATAATTTTTGTAAAAAAAATTCCAAAAATAGTAAGTTTTTGGTCACCCGACCCGTCCAGTTTTGACCGTCTCGAAAAACTGCACCCGTACCCCAAATTTGAAAAAATGCATTTTCGGACCCCAGGGGCTACTAAATATGGCAGGTACTCGGGACAGTACGCCTTAGTTAGAGCTTACTATAGCAATTTTCGGCATCAAAATCCGATTCGTATGACCCATTTTAGCATAGAATCAAATTTTCTCAAAATTGCCCGGGGAGGTACCGGGGGCCGGGACTGTGTGGGAACAGGTTCCAGCCCACTCCAGATCAGCTTTAGCAGCTAGGGGGCGCCCTCTTGCTTTGTGGGAGTCCTGGGAGAGTTTCCAAGCCAGTAACTAAGTCTCAGAGTCAGTTAACCAAGCCAACTGGACACTTGGTGGGTAGGCAACTGGACTTGCCATGCTTAACTAGAGAGGCTCCCAGATGCCAATAGTAACCCAAATCGATTTTCTGCTTGAGGAGGCCTATTTAAAGACCTGCACACACACACACACTCACACACACACATGCTCACACACACACAATGCACACACACACACACCTGGTGCTGTCGGAACTCACACCTTTTGAAGGAGAAGCAAGGAGGGAGGTGTTGTCGAATTCTCGCCTCAAGAAGCTCGATTACTCAAAGAATCGAGAGGATTATCAGCCCTTAATCACGGTAACCATGGTTTAATTAATGATTTCTACAAATCCTTTTCATTACCATCTAAATTTCTCGTCTATTATGCTTATTCCTAGTCGTAATTCTCTATAATTACTCTCTAAATTCTCCTTAACCATATTCTATTATGTAATCATCATCCCATAGCTGAATTATCAGCCATTCATCACTCTTAATTAATGATTAGTGCACGATTATTAGAATTTTCTCTCTCTAGGTAGCATAGAAATTAATTGGTAAGCTGGTAATTGTGTAAATTGATGAGAATCACTCTTTCTATCACGCATTAATATTGTAGCTGATTTAGATCCATCTCTGTTATGCATTAAGATATAATTATGGTAAGATTAATCTGTCATTAAGTCTCTAAGAGGTGGTTTTTCGCACACCTATGCATGCGGTGATTCTGTACCCTCTAATTGCTAGGAAAGAGATTAATCGTGCTTAATTCATCTCTCTGATAATTCCATTATTGAAATCCTATTATTCTTAATCATGTAAGCCGAGTAGTTATCTTTAGAGCAGGTTCCCATAGGAATATGCATCAGCCATAATGATTGCTATATGGAAAAATCTAAACCTCTCATGTAGCAGGCATTGTTTGATGTCGCTAATCTATCATTTGGCTTGTTATGACGCTTGCGGACATTAGCTCTTTTCTCCAAGTTAATTACTTAAAGTAGTGAGTTTAAAATGGCCCCGGTTAAGAGGACTCGCTTTGGTGGAGCCCACGACCACGAGGTAGGAACGAGCAAGGTGAACAGAAAGGGAAAAGCTCCCATGGAGGAACAAATACCGGCCATCTCACGGGCCATTGACGAAGAAATTGAAGAGGTACGTCATAATTTTATTTAAGTCGTTTGAATTAACATTGCACACGTTTAGTTAGGAATGAACATATCCCCAAACATGTTGGAGAAATCCGACGGAAACCTCGGCATTGAATTTATTTGTACATTTAAGTCTAAGGTAGGAAAGAAATGATTCATGGGTATGCTGTTTGCAATAGGAAAGAATGTCTGCTAGGGAAAATTTAGCTCGACATGTTCATTTTACTTCCAATGTTGAATCAGTCCTGACCCCCCTACCGATCACAGGGGGCAGAGTTCCTCGTTAAGGGCTCTTGAATCCACGACTTGCTTTCTATGCCGTGGATACCCACGACTTGCTTTCTATGCGGTGGGAACCCACGTCTTGCTTTATATGCGGTGGGAGTGTCCATGACGTGCTTTCTATGCGGGTGGACATACCTAGTTGTATGGGCAGCTAGGCGACAACAGGAGGAGTGAACTCTCGCTCGAGGGGGGATGTTGTACCTCCAGAACATTGGAACTTTTATGAATAAGTTTGAGTAGATTTTTTACTAGAATTCTGTCTTGGTGCTGTTTGCAATACCGGTTGAAGGACTGTATTAACGAACAATGTGATTCGGAATTAAACAAGGAATCTTTATGTTGAACAATCTTTGTGGTAGTAATTAGGTCACACAAGGAAGTGTGAGTGTGGGGGTGGAAAGTGGGGGCTTGGCTCAGGTTGCCAATGCCTACGAGATGGGTGGTCCCGATTGGTCGGGAACTCTCTGTCCCCATTGTGCTTACTTCGATATTAGTAATACTCATTGCCCCTAGAGCGGTGAAATCTCGAGTGTACGTGCCTCTGAAACATGGGGAAAAAGGCGCTCGAGGTTTCTCTCCTCTTGGAAGGTGGGTCTTAGGATCGCTAGATAGTTCAAGTACGCTTCCCCTGCGAGGTGGAGCTAGATCTCCCTGCTAGTAGGCTCGAACTCGACTCACTTTGTGATGAGAGATCGTCTGCTAGTCGAAACTTGAACCATTTTGTTTGCTTCCTCAATAGATCTAGTGGCCACCGGGTTCACCATCAGATCCGCCATTGGAAACGGCGGGGTGGGGACCTCACAGCAGCAAACTGCCGCCGAATGCCTCTTCTATTGCAAAAATCCTTGAACTCTGTGGAGACGTATTCTCCACCATTGTCCGTGCGAAAAGCTTTGAGCTTTGTTCCTGGTTGGTTCTCAACCATGGCGAGGAATTTTTGGAATGTCGAAAAGACTTCTTCCTTACGCTTAAGGAGATACACCCACACCTTTCTGGTAGAATCATCTATGAACGTGAGAAAGTAGTTCTCCCCCCCTAGAGTTTTATGTGGCATTGGACCACACAAATCACTGTGCACCAAGTGTAGAGGTTTGCCTAGTTTCTTATTCAATGGCGAAGATGTCAATCTAGTCTATTTTCCATATAGACAATGCTCACACAATGGAAAGTCCGTGTAATCTAACACAGGTAAGTAGCCAAAACGCTGAAGTGTTTTCATTCCCTTTTGGCTAATATGCCCTAGCCGGCTATGCCACAACTCAGGAGATGGCAGCTCGGCAACATAGATAGAGTGTTCTTCGACACTCGAACAAACAAAGAGTACAGGGATCCGTTTTTATTGCCTTTCATCATGATAAGGTTGTTGTTGCGGATCATCCAAGAACGATTACCAAAAACTATAGTGTAGCCAATGTCATCCAATTGCCCTATAGAAAGCAAGCTTTTTGTAAGCTTGGGCACATGCCTGACATTCTGTAGCACAAAAGTAGTGCCATTATGCATCTGAAGTTTCACATCACCAATTCCAATAATGTCAAGCTCATAGGAATTACCAAGCTTGACTATTCCATGCATGGATGCATAAGAGGAAAACCACTCTCTATGCGGTGTGACATGAAAACTTGCACTAGAATCAAGGATCCAATTCTGTGCATAACCCTCATCCTGTGCAACCAAAGCATCAGGAGTGAGATCTGAAGTGAAAATGAGAACATCTGAGGCATCTGTTGTCACCTCGGCATGAATATCTGTGGGCATAATGAGCATCACTGGAGGAGGAGCATCCTCTACTGCAGTGGTAGGCATGGGAGACTCAACAATATTGAGCTCCTCAATCTTTACTGTACTTTTGCCTTTGCCAGAATTATCCTTGTGCATGTTTTTCTGATCTCTTAGAAAACTGCGACAATCCTTTTTGTAATGACCCTTCTTGTGGCAATAGTAACACTCGACATTTTTGGCATTGCGGTCTCTACTTTGGTTCCTGTGTCTGCTAGGACTACGAGGATTCCGCTCTCTACTTTTGATTTTGTATTTGTTATTGTCACGGCCTTTTGGCTTTGTTGAACTGCCAGCCATATATGCATCTCCATGACTAGCATTATTGAGAGATTTACGACGAATCTCTTCAGTGAGCAACGCATCTGTGACAGCATTGAATTCTAACTTGCCATTCGGAGCCGAATTGCTAATGGCTGTGCAAAAGATATCCCATGAACTGGGTAGAGAGCATAACAAGAAGATAGATTTGAGTTCATCGTCAAACTCCTTAAAGCCCTGAGATGTCAGCTGACTGAACAAGGAGTTGAACTCATTTAAATGACTGGAAACTGTGCTACCTTCTTTCATGTTGAGCTTCATAAGCTTTTTCATGAGAAAAACTTTGTTGGATGCACTTTTTCTCTCCCATGCTGAACATAAGCTATCCCAAAGTTCCTTGGTTGTTTTCTTCCCTATGATAGTGAAGAAGACTGATTCGGCTAGATGTAGACGTATCTTAGCCATGGCTTTTGCATCCAAAAGCTCCCATTGAGCTTGTGTATAATCATCATCATCTGCGCGCTCTTTCAACGGTTTTGAGAGGCCTTTGTTTATCAAAACATCTTTCATGCGCTCTTTCCACATGGTGAAGTTGCTGCCATCGAACTTCCGAATGAAATACTCCTCCTTTTTTGAAGAAGAAGCCATCGCTGATAAGAGGGTTTGAGAGGTGCCAAACTATGGCGAGAAGCTGTAGAAATTTGGGCAGAGTAACCTTTGTAGCGGGAGTAAAATCTTAACCGAAATAGACTCAAAAGTGCCAACAATGGAAGTCACGACTCGCAGGAAGTAAATCCGGCAGAGTTTCCTTTGTATGAGGAGTCAAAACTCAACTCAAAAATGCATATTAACGTGCCAACTGCACTAACTGGGCATCTGGTGCACAAAACAACTACTATGTGAGTGCCAACTTGGTGTCAAAAGCATAAATAACCGTCCAGATACATATCATATGGCGAGGGTACCGTAAAGGGGAACTCCAGCTACCTGTATCACCGAAAGTGTCTCAACATTCGAGCACACCCCAGCTCAAAGAAAACCTCACGCTATCGACCCTCCAAAGGCTAATGTAGACACAAATGGACTAGCCACAATCTCAGAAAGGGCTCTTCCGGTCCGAGTCTCAGAAACGGCCGGGAAAAACTGCCAAAATAGCTAAAAATGGCTCCACATGTAGTACAATGGGCAGTGTCTACAACTCAACGTACATGAGTAAAATCGTGCTCAAACAGGTGCCAAGAAGTGCTGCATGAAGTGAAAGTGATCCTTGCGGGGATATCTGCTCTCAAAAGAGCTCAGTAGCACTATGTGTGCTCATAACAAAATGCATCGGTCAATGCATGTGTCCGTAGAGAATCTGCTGTCGAAATGACTGCCAAATCGCCTGTGAAAGCGCTGTGTCTGGTAACCTGGAGAATCTGTGAGTGAATGGGCTGAAAAACCCCCTGTAGCCTGTAACCTGCGTGTCGATGTCGCTATGTGCCGTTTTCTGCCGCCAGGCAAAAATATGCTAATCGAATAGGCGCCAAAGGTGTCGTATCCATAAGCTCTGTCGTATAGGGTGATCGGTGCGCTCGGTGCCGATGCCGGGTGTCTCTCCTCTATGATAGAGGTACCTCACCCGTGCATGTTGCAAGCACGGTCGTCGATCGCGGGAACGCGCTCGTCTGGGGAAACGCCCGGTGTCTGGGTCGGATGTCAGAGATCGGCCACAATGAGTGAGTAATGCCAAGCCGATGCGCTAGAAATGGTGTCATAAAATGATGCCAATAGCCGGTGCTCGAAGCCGTGGAGGAGAAATGCTAGGAAATCGTCAAATCAGTGTCGAAAAATGATGCCGATGTCGTGTCCCGTCGCCGGGTGAGAGTCTCTGGTGCCGAGAAATGCCGAGGAAATGGGCCAATGTCGGGTGATGTCCGGGCTTAGTCGCCGCCTGTAGCCGAACACAATGTGTCCGCTCTATCTCAAGCTCTCTCTCTCTCTCTCTCTCTCTCTCTCTCTCTCTCTCTCTCAAGCTCTTTGGCAGTGAGGTTTGCGAGGGCTCTGTGGGAATGAGCCCTTGCACACAAAAGAGTTTTAAGCCTTTAAAAAAAAAATTTACTGAGTATTCCCTATGCCAGCCCTGACGAACCAGAGGATGAGAATGTGTGTGTGTGTGTATGGTCTGGCTTTGCTCGTGCTCGCTCTTGTCTGCTGTTGCATCTCGTTCAATGGCAAGCACACACATAGTGTGTGTGATATACCATGCTCGGACTGCCCGCCGGCTGCAATCCCCCAAGTCTGTGATTCGATGCTGCCCGAATCTTCTGCATCAATTCCCCAATGAGCTTCTCTCTCTATGATAAGCTACTTGGTACTTCTCGGCCCTACTGCTGTAAGGCTATACACAATATCAAGCTTGCAATATTTTCAAAGTGCAATGCTCTTCAATGCTCTTCAATGCTCGAGCTGTGTGTGGATTCCAGCGCTGCCAAGTAATTGCTCTCTTTGCTGGGCCGCTAAATTGCAAATGAGTTTCGCCAACACAAGTTGTGCTTTTCCCTGTATCTACTTCTCATCTTGCCTTACAAGGCTTTGTTTCTCCTCTCGATTGCCTTCGACTATAAGCTCTTGATTTCCAAGCTCGAAATAGCCTTTCGTTCAATCTCGCTACTGCCATGCTTGTCCTGCCCAAAAATGCCTCCTCTGTCTCGATTTTCTGCACATTGCCCGCTTGTACAATTCTCCTGTTGTGCTGCAGACAGATCCGATTGATGAGTACAAGGGAATTGCACTTGCTCGATTGGCTTCGATTCCAAGCTCTATTTTGTCTATTGAGTCTGTTTCGAGTTCTTTTTGCAAAACACCTCCATGCTCCAATTACGAGGTTTTCTCCTTTGTCTGCCCGACATGCTCACTATGCCAAGCTATGAGGCCCAATTATCTCTCACAGTGCTCTCGACTTCCTGCATAGCTTGCCAAGCTCCCCCAGCCCGGGGTCGGTACACACACAATTAGGAGGGCGGGAGATGTCGGGGCTCGGGGTCGGATGCAGATGCCCTGAGCTCTGATACCAATTGATGAGTGCGCGTGTGCGTGTACGGAGTGTGTGCAAGAGAGGGCAAGGGGGAGATGAAGCACAGTACACAACAGGTTTTGGGGTTAGTGGAGAGGAAAGTGAGAGAGTCAACTCTACCTCTTTTTCTCCCTATATTGATTAGGTGAGAATCAAGTGTACAGGAGTGGTTTCCCACGGCCACCTGGCCTACACCCCAACAGGGTGCTGTATCGATGCATTTGTGTAGACACTTCATGAACTTTGACCTTGTCAATAGGTGGTATTCTAAGAATATTGTCCATCTTTTGGTCTGAAATACTGGCAGGCGGTATTGTTTTGTCATACTTGAACCTGAGAAGGCGAAGTGTGTTGATGTCTCGCGGCATCAATGTTTTCCTATGGACGTGGGCCGAGAGAATGTAGCTGTCCTGGAAAATCTCTACAAAAAAATCCTCGGCGGCCTCGAGCAAGCACCCCATTGCACTTCGAGACCACCGGAAATTCAAGTTGTGTTGCTCGCAAATCTCGCGAACAACTCTCTGGAATGGCAAGGTATTGCCAATGAAATGTGCTTTTGGAGCTTACGAAGTTCGAGTAGAACGCTCCTATTCTGCTCGTATCTTCTTCTTCGTATTGTTGCCCGTAACTGCGGCATGGTCTTGCCCGGAATCACCTGCAATGTTGACGGTTGCACTGTAGACGAGCTAGCCTGACCCTGGGGACCAGACTGGCCAGGATAAACCTTCCTTGCTGTTTGCTTTGAGCGGGCCATGACCTGAACGAGGAGAATGCGAGGAAATATGGAAATCTAGATGTGGGTAAAAACGCAGAGTGACTAGAGACACTTCGAAAAAAACGATGAGAAAAAAAGGGGGGGGGGTGTTTATATTAGCAGAATAAGTATAATGAGAAGAGGCGGCTGTATTAATCATGACATTGCGAGGTATGATGGGAAGCGTGCGAGCATAATGATTACGCACCACATGGCACATCGGGACTCAAGCGATATTGGTGGTGCCGAAATTAGTGGCACTCCCTATTCGCTGTGTGGCACGACGAGGAAAGAAGCACCCAACAAGTTGCCCTAGCAACAACGGTATGTCGCGGCACAACGCAAGGAGGCGGACCAGAGTACTCTGGACTGGCCGTATCGTGTTATGACGCGACAACAAGTTGTCGCGCCAAAACGCGATAGCGGTGCTTTTGTGGATCGGCGGCACCAGTTTCGCGTTGTGTCGTGACCGTTCCACGGCGGCTGACACATGGCGTAATCATCACGACGACTGCATGATGCATGGGTGGTGTGACAAAAAGGCGTCGCGGCACAACGTGAGGAGGCAGACTTGAGTTTCCTGGACTGGCCATATCGCGTTATGACGTGACAACAAGTTGTCGCGCCAAAACGCGATAGCGGTGCTTTTCTGGTGTGGCGGCACTAGTTTCGCGTTGTGGCGCGACCATTCCACGGCGGCGGCTGACACATGACGTAATCATCATGGTGACTGCATGATGCACGCCGGACCCATGATGCACATCAATCGATGTCATCATTATCCTTGGGAGTCCTATAAATATGACTTGCTCCCCCATTTTCCCTTTGTTTGGATGTTGTGCTCTCTCGTCTATCTTCGTTTTTGAATTTCCGTTATGGACCCCTTCAATGTTGAAGCAAAGGAGGAAGTACCTTGCTCTGAGGATGCCCCCCAAGATAAACTATCTCATTTTCTATATCGCATTGGGATTCAGCAGTGCGAGACAGAGATCAGGCCGATGTTCACTCCAGATTTTTCTTTGCATGAGTGGATTGTCTCCGCGCAACATTACCTATCAGGTTTTGAGCAGACCTACCAGTAGCAAACGTATGGTGGCACTGTCGAGATACAAGGAGTTCGTTTTGTTCAGATGAAGGATATCAATTCGGACTCCTCCAAGAAACACATATTTTCTAGGAGTTGCCTTAAGCTGCCAGTGCACTTGCGGATAACAGACTACAAGTGTACACTTCATAACCGCAAGTGTCGAGTGGCTGAATATTATGCAGGTTTTATTTTATATTTGCATTTAATTTTGGATGAGCATTTGATGTTGCAGAGGCCTTGCTAGAGGATCAGACTGGGGAGGGTCAAGAGCCCAAGTCTCGGGGAAGCCTTGCCTTGCAGGTTTCAGAGGGAGTCCAACTTCAGGAGGGTGCTTTGCCTACTAGTGTTCTACCTACCATACCTATTGGTGATTTGCAGTATGTCATGCTTAACAAAATTATGCAGCTTTTTGACCTTTGAGAGGACTATTGCCTTGCCATTGTGCGTAGAATCTCGAAGAGGATGATGCTGTCATTGACCCTGAGCACGACAAGTATTGTGTTATAGATGCCCATGTAAATGACGATGAGTTCGTTGACCCCGCAAGTGCACTTGTGATGATTTACAATGATGTTGCTAGGTATGAGCGCACGCTTCCAACAGAAAAGGAGTTCATGGAAGTGCAAAAAAAGCTAGGGATTGAAGAAATGGGTAAGGCAAGCACTTCTTCATCATTTTTGGCCTCAACCTCCAATGCGCCCACTGGAGGTCAGGGTGGCATCAACCTATGGAATGAGGACTTACTTGAGGAAGATGAAAACCAGAAGGTAATCTTTTTTTATTTGCCTTACCTTTTTGGTTTCTACTTATCTCATTTCATAACTTTAATTTGTTGCAGTTGGTGGTCTATGATGATACCTTCATTCCTCGCCCTCGTGGACGAGGCATGGGAGATTTATAAAAAAAGGCCGCATTGTATATGTTTGGGCAAGGCCCAGGAATGTATGGTTTGTGTAGTCGCTATTTTTTGACCCAAGCAGCATATGGTTTGGCATGCGGAATCACTGACCCTGCGCAATTACTAGAGTATGACAAGCATGCTATGTTTCACAACAAACAACCAATTGTGCATCTGCCTACTGAAGAAATGTCTCTTGTGGCTGTGGAGGTGGAGACAAATGTACTGTCGACAAATGAACCTGCAGGACTAGGTTGCAAAGGACTAAGGCAAGAAGAATACGATAACACACAGCAGGCAAAAAGGCCAGAATATTTTGTAACTTTTCCTGACGAAGATGAAGAATAGAGAAGCTCCAATGTATATTGTTGATGCCAAAAAATAGTACATTTTCTATCAAAACAATGAGTACATTATGTTTCTCACTTTTGTGACTGGTTGTCTTCTCTTGGCACAAAAAATTATATTGTGTTACAATGCGCTATCTTTAGGAAGTCTCAAACAACTTGGGTCGGAGTTGTCCAAGTTTTTCCAATGCATTCTTTTTGAAGTCGCCACTCTGCATGTCACGATGCCGCAGAAGATGCCTTCCATATTTCCTTCTTCCTTCGTTTGCTTGCTAATCTCATTGCTTGGCCAATCTGACAGTCTTTGACACATTCCTTTCGGTGTGTTCTATGCATAAGTTTTCGATAAGTCCATTGATGTAGTTCCTCCAAACTGTTAGCTTTGTTTGCACCACCTCCGTGACGAGTGTGGCTGAAATAGCCAGTATGGGCTTGGTAATGAGTTTTCTCCATACCTTGTGTAGACCATATAGCCAAGCTACCATACTGCCTAGCAAACCAAGGCATGTGGTTGCATATGATATGCTGCAAAAAAAAACCAGCCTATTGTTTATATGTAAATATATAATCACAATTTTATCAAATAAAGTAATATACCATGTAATGATTTATGTGTTGATTTGTCCATGCAGCTATGAAAGACCTGTGGAAGGTCTCCAGAGCGTCTTGAAACAATGTATAGTTAGTATCTCTCCAAGTATTGAGCTCACAAAACTTGAATATGGAATCCAAACTTTTCCACACGTTCGCTTTGCGAGTCCTTGCTGCACCATTGTCTGCGTGGTCAACCACTGCATTGTGCAGGTTTCTCCACCGGTTGTATCTCAATGTCAACCTTTCCTGAGCACTTTGGCTTTTGCGTTGTCTGCCACTTGTTGGCATCGACAAGAAGAGACAGGCTTTCACACCGCCAATAGACAACTTCTTTGGCACATCTGGACCATTCTTAGACCTCTTCTCATCCTGCTCTATTTTCACATGTCCTCCATGCAAGCCCATATATGAGAAAAATGTTTCCAATGATAATATAGCCCTTTGTTTTGCTGATACTGGCTGAGTGGTCCAAGCAAAACAGATGTACAGAAACATAAGTTTCTCAATGATTTTGCAGAGTGCATGCATCATGAAAATATGTACTCTGGATAGTGGAATATCCAACACTGGGCGGAAGTTAAGGTCCTGCAAGTGCATGTCCGGTGCTCTCCTCCAATTTCTTTTGTCAAGACCAATGACTCCTCCCATGCAATACAAACAAGGGCTTTTACTTGTTGGTCCTTTTGAGATGTTGTACATACACTTTAGGGTTTTTGAGATCTCCAGCCATGCGCCACTCTACTATGTATGAACCCATGCCTAATACATCGAGTGTCTTTCCATTTCTCTGTTCGCTTATGACTTCAAGAATACTTTTTTGATGGAAAACCCAGTTAAGAATATCGAAATTCTCTGCAGGCACCTGAAATGGGAAAACCAAACCAGTCAAATGAAACATGTCTAACCATTTTTTAAAGCAAAAACTTGTTGATATCAAACCTTGAATGTGGCTAATAAGAAAATATTGTTTTCGGATTGCACGCTAAAGTTTCTAGGGTCGTATGAAGCAATGCTTTCGTCTAATGCTCTATTCATAAGTGCTATTGTGAAATACTCAACCTTTGTCTCTTTTACTAGCTCGCACTCATCCAGTTTAAGCACAAACTTCAAGACTCCATTGCATTCCTCTTGAGAAACCTCGAACAATTGAACAATATATGTCTGCAAAGCTACTAAATCATAAAATATATTATTGTATTTGTCATAGACCACTTCCTCTGCTGATGGCGATCTGTACATTGCTTCAATGTGAAAAGGATCGCCCGATGCCCGAAGCACTTCCTGGTTGACCTCCAGGCTTGTCTTTCGAATGGAGAAAGGATTTGGCAGCAACGTGTGCTTGAGATTGAACTTTTTACTTTGTTGCTGCATAGTTCTGTAAACAAAAAATTAAGTAAATGGACTATTTCCAAGTTTTCAAATGCTACACATATCCAATATACCTAAAAATTGCAGACATTTGATTTGACAGGTGAAGACAATTGAATCAAACACCAGACATACCTAAAAATTGCAGAATAACCTTTGTTGGATATTCTGGCTTCATCCAGAATTGACTGAACATCACGTGTTTGGAGTTGATTCTGTTTCAAAAGAGTGTCAAGTTTCTTAGCAACAATCTTGCAGTAGCACTTATCGTCCAAAAGTCCGGCAACATCTTTGCATTTTAGTATGAGACCATAAGGAATTGAAGAAGTTAGTGTGTTGCTGTCAATATTTGACTGAGGATGTAGCAACGATCTAAGCATAAATATGAAAAGTAAGATATAAAACTACAAATGTAAAGCCTTGAATTAAACCTGCTTGAATGATAATCTTACTTGATTGCTTTAACCCTCTTCTTCAAACCCCCAGAACCAACCTTCAGTTGTTCAATGTCTCATAAGCGTCGTTCTCTTAACCGAGGACCCAAGACATTATTTTTTTCTCTGAGATCCTGCGTGAGCTGCGTGATGCTTTCGTCCTTGCCTTTCAGTTGCTGAGCGCACCCTGTCACAGTTTGATTCAAGCAAAAGTTTTCTTTGTGTGCAAGGTCTCTCTCAAGCTTAAGAATGTCACTTCTGGCCGCCAAATGCTTGGTGTAGCCATATAAACCAGAATAACCGTCTCCTACATAGTTCAACAATGAAGTTATGTTTCTGAACGGTGGAGTTGAGTTGGCGATAGGATGCTCAGGATATATCCTGCCATCCACCCAAAGATCCACGCTTTTTTTACCTTGAAATTTGAAGTTCTCTTTTGAAGCTTCGGAAAGGATGCCTCGCTTATTCTTCTTGTGGAGGGGCTCGTATTCTCTGGACAGTTCGATATGCATATGATACACATCGTTTTGACTCCTCGTCTGAGTTCTGTGTGAAGATGATAATGACATTGAGACGACTTGGTGAATGAGAAAGCTCAAAACAAAGGAGAGCGCAAGAGTGGAGCAAATGGAAGAGAGCTCAAGGAAAGAGATTGCGTGCAAGCAGAAAGCAAGAGAGACGCGAAATTGAGGAGAAGAATAACATTCAATGCACCTCGTTGAATGCCAAATCTTAGTTTTGAAAAATCCAAAATATTGAGATAATCGGCGTTCAATTCGGAGCCGTCGTATGTTATCATTGTCTGAACACTTTTTGAGAGTTTTAATAAACGTACCCCCCAAATTTGATATCCGAGTTTTTTTGAAAGTGAATATCAAAAATGAAATTAGGGACTTTTTATTATCTCTCTCTAAGCTGACCTGGCATTTCTTACAAGGCCCATTTTTGAGTCCAAACTTTTCCTAATGTGTATTGTATTGTTTGAAAAGGCATTGTCATGTCACTTAATATACATTGATTTGTGTGAAATGTGTCCCCGTTTCCCCTTTTATGAGAGCTTTAGGTAATTAAATAATGCAATTAAACTCTCATTGGACCCCTTAGTCTTCTGGCCAATAGAAATCAGGCAAGCCATTGGCTGCTGAATGCTTATTGGACCCCTTGGAAGCCTGTCCAATAGTCTTCTAGAGAGATTAATTTCTATTGGTTCTTCTATCAAGTGTTTTTAAATGAATCAAACTAAATGTACTCTAGCCTAGTTCTCATTGGTCCACCTCTATGGCCATCCAATAGGATTTGAATGCTCCTTGGGGGCAACTGGGCTAGGGAGCTGACATGTGTCCCCTATTCCCTTTGTGCAAGGGAAGCTTGCTAGAGTGTGTGTGTGTGTGTGTGTGTGTGTGTGTTTCTCTCATCCCCTACAAGAAAGGATCGGCCCCTCCTATCTAGGGATATGTGAAGACTTTAGGGTCTTCACATAAGCATCCAATTTGCCTTAGGTTTTGACCCTTGGACCTAACCTTTGAATTTTGGAACCTTAGCATTCTGAAAGTCTTAATGGACTCAACCTTAGGGTCTTTGAAGCCCATTGTTGCACATTGCTCTTTTGCAGATGCCCCCCCCTTTGGATCCCTATTTCCCTCCTTTGGATCCCTACTGTGACCGGTCTACCAGCTTAACCAATATTCTAGCCTTTTCTCCCCTGGTACTTCCCCATATTAAATGATTAGTTTAACATAAGAAAATCATTTAGGAGAATTAGATATTAGTTATTATGACAACATCAGTCTTATAAAAGGTTAGTATGTGCTTATATTGCATTGTCGTTCCGGTTCCTGAATGAGTCGAATAGGAAGACATTTCAGATGATGAGTCGGAATAGGTGTCTGAGACTTCTTTAATGATAGTGCCCAAGTGATCACCTTGATTCACACTCTCTTCTATGGATATCCTACTAGCGGTCTCTCCAAATATGCCTTGATTTTCTAGTATACGACCATATCTAAGGTTCATAAAAAGACTTGCTAAGCCCTGGATAGAGTACTTACCATCGGATTGAATTATTATCCATTTTTTCACTTAACCTGAATTCAACTCCTATCAAACTCTCAATTCTTTGCCTGCAACCTGATTCTTGTGTCAGTTTTAACCAAGTTAGCAATTTTCTCACAAAGATCGTACAATTTTTTCTAACTATTATGATGATTTGTCTATGTATATCACTTCAATTTGAGCTAAGTGAGTCAGCAAATGAGACTTTCAAATTTTACCCTTGCAAAGAGCTAAAGGATTAATCAGGAGTTTACCATACACCGAGCAAACTTTACCAAGCGAATGGGAAAACCGAGCGAGACCCATATGTGTGTGTGTATGATAAAAGGTAACATAGGAAATGACATGTGCAGGAAAAAAACGGTGTACCTTTAGTGATGTAAAGGAATGGTGGTGCTCCATACCTATGAATGAAGAACAACATTGAATTATTGCACTACAAAGAACAAGAGAATAGTAAGAATAACATTATTTATGTACAATCTACAACTAAGAAAAAGATAAAATGCCTCTAGTTTTGGACAAGGTAACCTCCCATCTCTCCATATGTAACGTGCTATCATCCTCACTAACAACACTTGGTTGGATTTTTGGCCTTGTTTCAAAGGGCAGCATCTCTAATGAGGCTTCAACTATTGCTTCCTCCTGGTCAAACTCATCTAGAGACTCTAACCCTATATCTTGCTTATCACTGTTCTCATGAAGCTCTATTCGAGCTGACCTAGTCACTTCACACAAACAATTTGAAGCACTTTGACCACGTCTTCTAGAACCACCTCTAGATGAAGATGGACTGCGTATATAAAAATTAATATATATTTAAATCATACAATAATTTTTCTTCGGACAAACAAACATTGATGCTATTAATCAAGTTCTTGAAATGACGTGGTTGCATAAAAAGACATATTAAAAGCACGTATCTAAATGCATCCTTGTTTTGTGCTTGAAACACCATTGCACCAACCGCGTCGGCACTACATACATTCAGACTGAGTACAGACAAAGAGCAAAAAAAAGTCCTACTGAGAACAATGATGGGAGAAGTGGAATGAACCCATCTTCTTCCGTGCTCTACACATTATTGCACTAATGTGGAATATTTTGGAACATATAGTAGATTCCCACGCGTGAAGGGTGGGGGTCAAGCAAATGTGAGCTGCAGTGTCTCCTTGCCCTTGAATAGACTGAGCATGGAAAAATATTTTTTGCATTTTATCGCTAAAAAAACCCTTGCTCCCAGCGTTCACAAAAAACTAACCTTTAGTATAGTTTTACAGGACAAAATCAGAAAATTCATGGCTAGCCGAGAGGGTCAACTTGATGGAAACCAGCTAAATTTGGAAGATTTTAGTGTAAAAAACTCGTAAAAGCACTAAAATTTTCTCTAAAAATTGGGAAAATTCTAGTGCTCTCCTTTTTACCATTGGTTGCTAAAAACGTTTTTGGTGAACACTGCTTGCTCCAGCTAACTATGCCATTTTTGGCAAAGTCACCATGAGAGAGCTTCGTTTCATAGAAGCAGCCAAAAAATGCTCGCATCATCAAAACACTGCCTAGTCTTCTTTGCGAAATGCTCATAATATGTGAAGAAGGTGCAAAGTTGCAAACAAGTCATGACTCTTCGGGAAAAGTGTGCCTTAGCTTAGCCTTGAGCCCATTGAAAATCAAAACAGCGAGTTGAAGGGAGGGAGAGAAGGAGAAAATCCGCTTGGAAAATTTAAGGAAATAGGATTAAATCACAAAAAATGGGAGTTATTTCCTCTTTGCATCTACCCTAGAGGGAATTTCTAGGTGTGAAACTGATTTTTTTCGAATTCACTGCACCCTCGTTTCCTGCTTGAAACCATCCCGCGCTGCTGCGGTATCCTTTATGATAGGAAACCAATTGCTCAGGCCTTTGCTCATTGACCGCCTTGAAAGATTTTCTTAAACTCTCTCTGTCTCTTTCTCCTTCAGATACAACACAAGTCTGCATGACTAAAGAGTCGAGGACTCTCTCTTTCTTTCTCTCATCGCGTGCTGACGGCTTCTCAGCCCGACTCCCGCAGCTGGAGTCCGCGTGCTTCAAATAGCAAGATCTCTCTCTCTCTCTCTCTCTCTCTCTCTCTCTCTCTCTCTCTCTCTCTCTCTCTCTCTCTCTCTCTCTCTCTCTCTTCCTCTCTCTTACACACACACACACACACACACCCACAAACGTGCGCGCGGACGAGCCGTTTGCAGCTGTTTGAACTAGGGCCTTGGACGCATTACAATGTGCATGCCTCTAAACTCAGGGCGCTTTGCAAACCTTTCATATAGGATGTGAGGACGGCACATCAATCACGTGAACTGCTTTGGCGCTACACTGCTATAGTCAAGCAAGAGCTGATTCAACCAATGCATGGAGGGGTCAAGAGAGATTTCATTCTCACTTATGCTTGGGAGAGTCAACGAAAAGGTCCCGCGCCGACGCGGGACGGTTTCGTGCATTGTCCCCAGCATTCCTTGAAAGATGAGGAGACATATTGTGCTAGCTTTTTGAACACAACATAGGTAGTGACAAGGAAGGAGAGTGATGGAATGCATGTATACGACTGGTGTAGTAGTGCAAGCAGGCGTCGAAGTGCAGGTGCAGGAGGAGAGGGGCAGCAAGCTAGGAGCCCCATTGTTTACACAGGGTACGACGATGGCTGTGGAGCAAGTATGCCACATAGATTCAAGAACTGGCACATCAAGGTCGATCCCACATTTGGTTGGGCACTTTCTCGAATGTGGTGGAGGCACGGTAGAGGGCCCACATCTGGATGGAGGATGTCATGCTAGCCTACAAGGGTCATTCTCTATTATATATTTTAGGGTAATTTAGAAGAGTGACTTGTAGATTTTATGGATCTCATGCTTCTTTTGAAGGGTAAAGTTTTTTCCACCCTTCTCTAAAGGTTAAAGTGTCTTCAAAAATTAGTTACAATTACATGACATGCTCAACTTCCCTGTGCCCATCGTCCGCCCTGCACCCTCACATCTCTTGTTAGTATGCCCCGTTCCCCTCGTCCTCTGATTCCTTGTAACTTGCCATGCTATGTTGCAAACTTGCTCCCTTAGCGTGGCACCCTTTGTCTATAATGGTTCTTCACTAGCTTGCGGCTGCTTCTCCCCATCCTATTGCCTTCACCCACTTCCTCACTTGTCAACTTCTAGGAAACCCACCTCAGAAATCTGGGTCCCCAATCATCCACATTCCTGTATACAACCATTCATCTCCATAGCACTCCCGTAAGGCACAGTGCAACATGCATTGAATGGGTCTAGTAGCTCCATCTCAATATCGTCACTTAATGGAAACTTGCACCATGTGGACTCTTCTGCTTGCACATCAATAGGTTCTACAACTGTGGTTTAGACCAACAATGTAAATCATCCAAGGGAAAAGAATTTGGGTCTTGCAATGAATTTTATTAGTTGTTTCCATTCTACAAGGTTGCGGTAACTAAGCATCAAGCTACACCTTTTGTTGGTTGCAAGGTATCTCCCCACTACATACCAATCTATATGTTGCCATATCATCTGTCCAAAAGGTCGTAGATGTTTTGGAAATACCAACTTCATATGATTACATTGCTTACGACAAATGCCAGCTATGTAAGAAATGGCACAGAGATTTGATGGGCATTCTTGGATTTGATGGACATGCAAACGTCCATAGGACTAACCATGGTACATCTTTTAGCCAAATTTATGAGCAATCAATTAAAGAGTGTCCCTAGTAAAAAAAAACTGGAGGATGCACCTCAATTGATAGTTTTTGAAAATGCAAATTCCAAGCCTAGAGATGAGTAGAGATTCAAGAAGGAAAACATGTGTGTGTAAAACATGAACAATCTTTATTGGGGCCTAGAAAGTATCCATTTTGTATCAAGTTTTTAACAAGCTTTGCTCGAAAAAATGTGTCCCTCGGTTTTGTTTGCTCGGTTTTGTTTGCTCGGAATGTGGATCCCCCCTTAATCAGCAACCTCGAAACTGAGTTAACATGTACTAATTTGGACCCAATGGAACCCAAACTTGACCAGTGGCCTTGTATTATGTTGTTCTAACATTGTACAAGCTCAAAAGTCAAAAACCTTGTCTCTGGGTCTCAGCAGTAAATAATCGTGATTATTTACTTTTCTCATATTTTACACTTTTTAGGCTTGTTTTGCCAGGTAATCACCTTGTTGTGGTCTTTGGACAAGTTTCCCTGAATTTGAACAAGATTTGTCCAAATTATCAATTGTTTAGTGTCCGTAGACTTAGTTTTCAAAAATCTGGCTTAAGTCTCACTTTTGTGATCCAATATCACCAAATTTGATTTGTGGAGTCTACTTGATATGCTTGACCTTGTGGTACACCCAATTGTGCAAAAATGTTCAATCCTGAAGCAGATGTAAATAATTACGATTATTTACTTCTGGGATTTTTTACAGCTTTTTTCCAAAATGTTGATACAAACAGGTTAAGCAACTCAATTTAAGCTCCCTAGCCGCAAGTTTCATGAAGTTTGGATAAATTCTGCTCAATTTGTCAACAGTTTTGTGTCTGCAGACTGACTTTTCAAATCTGACCACAATTTTCACTTCAATGATCCAAATCTTACCAAATTTAATATGTGTGCTCAATATAACATGATAAAACTTGTGGTATACTTAGTTGGTCAAAAAAGTTGAAAAATAGGACAAAAGTAAATAATCGTGATTATTTACTTCTCATAAATTTTTGCATATTTTTTGTTATTTGAGCATAAACATATGTTTAACACTTCAATCTAAGCCTTTGAGACAAGTTTCACTAAGTTTGAGCAAGATTTACCAAGTCACACTCAAGTTCTCGACAATCAGTACAGATTTTAGTTTTTCTCAAGGTTTTGGTCTGTTTTGTGATCCAAATTCTATGAGCCTTTACAAAAGATGTTGGTAATCATGCACAGAGTCTCTGGTATCAACCTTGAGCTAAAAGTATATAATCTTAATTATTTACTTTGACCTAAAATGAACACTTTTTGCGACAATCTTTTTATCACATGTTTTAAGTCTCTGAGTCAAGTCAAAACTTAATTTGGTCTAAAATTTCAAGAAAAAGTAAATAATCTGAGTTTTTGCAAACTCTTGAAAATTTACCTCAATTGCATCCTTAAGCTTACCCACTGGTTCATACAACTTTTAGAGCATAATCTCCAGCCGAATTCAATGGTTGACAATCTTTTGGTGCTGTTTCAAGCCGTAAACATGAAATTATGCAACTTCACATAAGCCGTAGGGTAATTATGCAACTTCACATAATCAAAAACTCCAGCCACAAAAGGCCTCTCTCAAACCATTGCAAAGGCTTCACCACACCACACAAGAGAGAGAGCGGAGGGAGAATAAGCATTGGTCTTACAATAAGCAATCAACAAAGCTACGATCAACAGAATCCACAATCGAGAATCAGGAATCGACATGGACATCTACAAAATTGAGAATCGTTCTAATTGGAAAATTTCGACCCCAACGAATCCAAGGCTGAAGGCGTGCAAGCCCAAGGCAAGAGCGGATATCAACAGATAGCAAAGGCGGACGTCGAGAGGCAATTCTGGCAAGGTCTTTATGGTAGACAATACTTTCTCCCAAAAACTTAGAAAACTTACATATCAAAAATTTTAGGGGCAACTTTATGATATTTGAAGGCTATTACACTCAATTTCTCTATACTTTGTAGGTTTTCTCACCTTCAAATCTAAAATGTAGAGATAAATTTCAAAATCTGTAGGTGGGATGTAACACTAAACTACTGAACCGAGGACTTTTTAATCATTTAGCTACTATGTTTTTTTCCAAAAAAAATAGAGGCACATTTACTATATTTGAAGGCATGTGCACTAAACTTCTATGTAGATTTTCTAAACTTTAATTTAGGTTCTTTGAACTTTGGAGATATTCTCACCTTGAATTTAAAAGTTAAATTTGTGATGTTAAGTTGTTAGCCTTTTTGCATCCATGGCTCTTTTAGAGCATGGGGATATTGTATTTTTTATGTTTCTAATTCATTACAACTCTTTTTGACAATAGATAAGTGAGTGCTGGTTACAATCAATTTTTTCAAAACATTAGAGGTAAATATCAAAATTTGTAGATGGGATTATATTAAACCTAGGTTTTTTCCTCCAATTGTTGTGGGTGTCCCTAACCTTCAAATTAAATCTTACAAGTGTGTGGCTCATCCTATGGATGGAGAGAGAGAGAGAGATAGTGAGAGAAAGAGAGAGACCCTTTTCTTGGTGCCCAATCCACTCTCTTTCTTGCTTTGGCTTGGTCTCCAATTCCCATCCCCTCCAAGCCCTTTCCTTATGTCATGTGGTAGGGGCCTCCAAGGTGCATTAGATATAGTCGAGGAAATTTGTAGGTGGGATTATGCTAGACCTATGTTTTTCTCGAGCATTCGCATACACAATAGTTTTTTGCTATTATTCAATAGTCCATTATCTATACTCTTTATAATGGAGCTTGGAAAATTAAAGAAAGGAGAGGGTATCCACGTGTCGCCTTCTGATTGATCTACATGACATGTTGGATCAATGCCAAAACTGAGCTATTGAGTCTGTATTGGTTGTCCTCCTTGTTGTAGACATATTAAAGAGCCTTCAAAATTTACATGAATTTGTCCATATTCAATGAAATCTATTATTTTCCAATGCCTTGAAATAATCAAAATCGTATAGTTGACATTGTGTTAACGTGTGTGTGTGTGTGTGTGTGTGTGTGTGTGTGAGAGAGAGAGAGAGAGAGAGAGAGAGAGAGAGAGAGAGAGAGAGAGAGATTTTTCAAATCCACCCTTTTTCAACAACATACAAAATATAGTACCAAAATTGTACGCATGACAACTTTCATGTGTGTGTACGCATACGCGTGTGCACTGTGTGTGTGTCACCATCACCGTTTGTGTGGTGACACACCGTTTGTGTCAGAGAGAGAGAGAGAGAGAGAGAGAGAGAGAGAGAGAGAGAGAGAGAGAGAGAGAGAGAGAGAGAGTGCTCCTTGCCGCATTGTCGAAGCAAGGGCCTTGCCTAAAATTGTGTGCGAGCCACAGGCGGCTCCAAGCACACAACTAGCTTAACTAGTAAGCTCAAAAGAGGGCAATGGTGTGTCACTCACCGCTCTATGCTCCTGCCGTGGAGGATTCCTCGCCGCGAAGAAGAAGGAGACGCCGCTACGTCACGCTCAACGGATTCACCGCCGTCGTGCCGCCGCAATGCTCGATCGCACTCTCTCTCTCTCTCTCTCACACACACACACACACACATACACACACACACACAAGGAGGTGAAGAAGAAGAAGATGGAGATGGAGATGGAGCAAGAGCACTCTTCTATTGCACAAATGAGAGAATAAGTGAATTTTAGGTTTAGTTGGATTTTATATGAGATCACCCCATTCACACTTGGGCGCCCATGCTTAGCCAACTAATCCCTTGAATGTCCCAGTTAGAGTGCGCCTCTCATCGGCGATCACTCTTACCATTTTCCTATTGGTCCGACAAGCCCGGTACCTGACTCTACCAAATACATAATACACGTCCGTCGTAGGTGATGGGGTGTCTGTGAGCCGTGAGGGTTAACATGCCCCCCTTCCTGATGTAGATTCCGTCTTCGGAAGCTATTGAGTTGAAGCTCGTTCGTCGAGGTGGAAGAGCATTTGAGATGAATGTCTTTAGCCTTCTTCAGTCACTGCAAAATCAAACAACATTGACACAGTAATTGCATTCTCATAAGTGATTAAAAAGCATATGCAGTTTTAGGTAGAAAAATTGATTGGTAAAAGAATTTCAAACAATTTGTCAGCAATGAACATTAAATTGCAATGTAATCAAATGCATAAACAGACGTAAAGGTAAAAAATTAAACAAGTCTGGGGTCGCTAATTTGACGGTCGAAAGGCACTAGAGATCGAATATTAATACCATGGGTAAACTTCTTAATTTTCTTTGGTCAATTAAGTTGTTTAATCGCGAGATCCAAGTATTCATGTTCGAGGGCTGACTAGAGGCTATATCTAGAAGACCTTGTAGTTAAGCTACCATAAAAGGAATTTCTCATGAAATCATCGCCGGACTGATTACTTTTTCTTTGACCCCCCAAAGTCTTTTCACAATGATTCAATTTGATGTGTGTGCTTATTTTGTATGCCTTGGGTTTTTTGCTTTTCAAGGAAAAGCGCCCACACTGGGAACCTCTAGGGCTCTAGTACCATAGGCAATACATGTGAGTGAAGTACCAAATCAAGCTGAGATTTCTCTTCCAGCTTAAGATTTTACAGTGTGGCACTTTGATTTTTTGTTTGTTCATTTTCAACATTTTAATTTTGTAACTTTGGGGGGTCATATAACACTGATACACCTCCCCAGGCTCATCACACTAGTAAACTCCCTTTATAATACTTAAGCTAAAGGTCAATAGGGTCAAGCCCACTAGAAAGCCCTAGTACATTTCACACAATGCTGCCTAAATCGGATTAAGAACCTAAGTAACCATTGATTATTAGGAAGGCATTCCCCATGGTATTAAGAGAAGATCTCTAACACCTAACTTGGTCAAACTAGCTTAGTCGAACTGCTTGATTTTTAAACCTAGACAAGTGATTATGACAGAAAATTACATTGAATTAAATGTTTGATACTAAGCAAATGCGGTGAATATTAGGCTACCAATCACAATTAAAGCAGACAATCATAGATGCAAAAAAGATAAGGGGCAATGCTAATGGACAAGAAACACCTGTTTGTGTCGATGGTCACGCTTGATTTGAAGAGTGAGTCGAGATAAAGATTCCATGAAGGTCCAAATCCTATCAATAGCAACACGCTCCTGTACACACTAGGAAACAAAAGGAATACCTCCAGGAGGCACATTAGTGGGAAAAGGTACCAACACTTATTGAACACAACAAAAAACATAAGGAACCCTAACCTAATTATTTGCACTCCCCCTAAAGCGTGAAGGGAATAAGATATTGTAGAGGTTGGGGGGAAACCCTAAGGCTAAACCCCTATCCTCGTCGTCGAGATAAACAAAGTGATCATCCATGAGACCATATGTGCCATCCGTGTAGTCCTGTAAATTTTCTTCTTCATCATAGGTGCCCATGTTTACTAAGAAGGTCACTAGACGCCTATAGTCATCTTGGTCAAAAGGGTAGGCTTGTGCAATGGGAGAAATGCTCTCTACTAAGTATGGATCAGACGTGGTCAAGAGACGTATCAGCCATTCTAACTCCTCAAAATTCCTCTCACATGCTAGCGTACCTATCAAATCCCATTCACATGCAAGCATTGGAAAGACCATGTGAAATATTTGTGAAAAGTAACGAGGGTACCTCTCACCCAAGGCAGGAGTGGATGACTCTAGCGTACTAGCCATATTTGTACACGCAAATAGATGATGGTTAGAGTGCAAATATTACAAGGGTCGTGTTCTTGTGCATAATTTGTTTTTATGATTTTGTGTTATGGCTCTTGCTCTTTTACTTTTTTATCTCATTTTTGTGAGTATAAGGCTTTATATATACATTCCCTAAGATGGAGATTAAGAGGTCAGGGAGAAAGGTTGAGAGGGAAGCAAGTGAATAATGGATGTCCACAAACACTCCCCCCTTCCTTGGGTAGATCATAACGTTTGAAATGATGTCGTCACCCTTTGAAACCAGTTGTTCCAAGTTGTTATAGGTGAATATTTTTGCCAGTAGTTTTCTATTACCTTAGGTGTCATCGAGTTGCAAGGGTGGTAAGGTACTCTCCCATGATCGAACTTGAAGTGGTTCATTAGGTGATTCTTGAACACTAGAAGGTGTGGATTTCTTTGTAGCTTCATGGAGGTCCACTATTGTAGGTGGAGGCTGTGTAGAAGCTTTTACCTCTATGGATGTATTACATGAGGAGCTAGAAGCTTCATGGAACTCCCCCCTTCCTGAGCTAGGTGGAATAAATTGGTTTTGCCTTGGAGCCCAAACTAGCTCTGGACTAGGTGTGTAGCATTCTGTGATCTTTCCCTTCCCACGGTCTGCCATTGGCTTTAGCGTTACACTGTTTGACTCATATGGGTTTGTTGTTGATAGGGAAGGACACATTTTACGTTTAGGTACCCAGATTTGCTCATTTCCATCATAGTAGCCTTGGGCTTCTAATAGTCGTTTTGGAATCCATTGTGATTTGGTCTTGACCCTCCTAGAGCGCGTTCTTGGTTTTCCAGGGAAATTTTTTCTTGGAATGGATGGGAGGGTTGAGGTAGTTGGAAGTAAGGCCTTGGGGACCCATTGATATGTACTCTTAGGTCGTGCAGGTTAAGTACTTGCAATATTACTGCTTGCTGCAACTACAAGTGTTGAAGTGCTAGGTTCATGGATAGCCGGCAAGGACGAGTTAACCACCTTGGCTTGTGAATGTTGGCTATCCTTCAACTTTGTTAGAGTTTGCAACGTAGGTGACTTTGCTTGAATGATAGGGGTAAGAGTCGGTGGTCGCGTCGTGACACTACCAGTATCCCAATCAATAGTGCATTTGGTTGCCAACATCCACATGCGTCCCAGGTTTACGTTGCCTTCCATAGCTCCCGCGGGCATGACTAGAAACCTCTGCACTATGCTTCCATTGTCATAGACAACAGGGGTCTGAAGGACTCCAAGAATAGCAGTTTTCTTTTTATTAATGCCCTTGACTTGCATCGTACTCGGGGATCGGGACAGTTTCCCTAATTGACACCAAACTCCATAGGATAACAAATTGTGTTTAGCTCCCGTATCTAAGAAGGTATTGTATAGTACTTTTCCATAGGGGCTATTTAGCTCAATTGGGTATCGTAGGGGTGGCTCAGATTCTAATGAGTCGTCATCTGTGTCCTCGAAAAATGCTTGCGTGATTCCCAGATTAGCCTCTCGTTGGCATCTAAGACGTTGTTGTCGTTCTCGAGCCTCAACTCTTGCTTGGATTTTTCTAAGATCTGCTTGTTCCTAGGCAGCCTTCTTTTGATGGATGGCTTGCAACTCTTCCTGGCTTAGAGGATCATAATATCTTTTGAATTTACTCCCATTAAGGAATCCAATGGTTTCAACTATATCTAGAGTCTCCACACGAATGGTACCTTGCGGGGTAATTTCACACACTCGATATGGTCCCTTACCAGCGTATTTCAATTTCTTCTTTTCATTACATACCCCGTACATAAGAACTTTATCACCAACCTTGATGTCTTTATCCTTTAAATGGCTATCAAACCACTTCTTTCTCCTATCCTTCTCCACTAGAGCATTTCTCACAGCTAATTGCCTCTCTTTATCTAGCCTTTCCAGGATATATAATCGCTCCACTAAGGGGTTACCATCCCAACCTTCTTGAGAAGCTAATCGAAGACTAGGAATGACAAACTCCCATGGCATAACTGCTTCTTGGCCATACACCATCTTAAACGGTGTGCAATTAATAGCAACTTTATACGCAATACGATAAGCCCATAAAGCTGATGTAAGCTTTAGGTCCCAATCAGTGCGATGAGCCTCAACTGTCATTGTCAAAATGGAGATGAGAGTTTTGTTGGTACTCTCAGCTTGGCCATTTGCTTGAGGATAATAGGGTGTAGACTTGTGGTGAGATATCATGAAGTTTGACGTGAGTTCTTTTATTACTTCATTTATAAAATGAGTTCCATTGTCACTCACAAGTTCAAATGGACATCCAAAACGTGTGATAATGTTCTCAAAGAGGAACTTAGCTGTTTTTTTTGCATCCGCCTTCCGTGTTGCTTTTGCTTCAGCCCATTTGGTTACATAGTCGGTAGCCACAATGATATATCGTGATTGCGTGTTACGTGCAGCCGGACTAATCGGTCCTACAAAGTCTAAGCCCCACTTTTCAAATGGTTGGCTTACCTTGATGGGATGTAGAGGCATCCTATCCCTTCTTTGTGGCTTCTTAAAGCGTTGGCATTCATCACATCCCTTTGCAAAAAGTGATGCATCCTTAAACAGAGTGGGCCACCAATAGCCTGACTGTAAGATCTTTCGGGCAGTCAACTTTCCTGAAAAGTGACCACCAGCTACGCCCATGTGTGCCTCTTGTAGAATATATAAATACTCATCCTCGCGGGCAAAACGTCTAAGAACATCATCTTTTCCTCTCTTATAGAGAGTTCCAGCCAGTAAGCAATAGGGTTCGCATTCCTTGATTAATTTTCGAGCTATATCTTTTCGCAGCTCTTTGGGTGGAAAACCATTAACTAAGAAGTTAACAATCTTTTCACTCCATTCAGGCATTGTCTCAACAATGAACAAAGGAGTATCAGGCAATTCATCATCAACCCCCGTAGGAGCTTCGCCATTAGGGATACGACATAAATGATCCACCATGACATGTTTCCTCCCAGGCCTCACAACAACGGTGAAGTCAAACTCAAGAAGAATTAACAACCATCGTGTAATTCGACCCGTGGAACACGGCTTGTTTACCAAATATAGCAATGCTTGATGATCAACATAAAACACAAACTTGGTAGCAAGAAGGTAATAGCGAAATTTCTTTACTGCGTAAATCATAGCTAGACCTTCGCGCTCTGTAGTAGTGTATTTCATCTCGGCATCATTTAATTGGCGACTTGCAAAGCTAATGGGGTAGTCCAATTTATGTTCTCCTGGTTGAGTTAGAACACACCCAATAGCAAAATTTGATGCATCAATATGCACATGAAAAGGTACATTCCAATCAGGTGTTCGCAGGATTGGAGCACTTGTTAGGGCCTTCTTTAATAACTCATAAGATTGATGACATTCTTCCGTCTAGTGAAACTCGATAAGAAGCTTGTACAATGGACGCGCTATCTCGGCAAAGTTTAAAATAAACCTTCGATAATAACCAACATGGCCCATAAATCTTTGAACTCCTTTATAGTTAGTAGGTGGTGGCAAATCGGCAATGGCTTTAATCTTACTCTCATCTGTGGATATCCCGTTCTTGGACACTATATGCCCTAGAATGACTCCATGCTTAACCCAAAATTGGCATTTGAAAGGGTTCAATGAGATGCGATAAAATCTGCACCTTTCAAATATTTTTCGTAGATATAACAAATGCTTCTCCCAAGAAGAATAAACACAAAGGTCGTCTAGGAAAGCTTCACAAAACTCCCTTAGAAATTCTTTAAACGCAGTGTTTATTAATCGTTGGAATGTAGCAGGAGCATTTGTTAAGCCAAAAGCCATAACATGAAATGCAAACACTCCAAACTCTGTGATAAAAGCAGTTTTAGCTTGGTCCTCTAATGCAATTGTGATTTGATTGTAACCAGAGTACCCATCTAAAAACCTATAAGCTTCCTTGCCCGCAACTCTCTCAAGCACATGTTCTAAATATGGCAAGGGATAATGATCTCTCCTAGTAGCTGCATTAAATTTCTTGAGGTCCACGCACACTGTTAGTTTCCCATTATTTTTTGGCACAATGACTATTGGAGAAACCCATTCTGAGTGCTCAATAGGGTATATGAATCCACATTGGATAAGTTTTTCAATCTCCTCTTGTACAATTTTGGCGTACTTAGGATTCATTGGATAGGGTCGTTGCTGGACGGGTTTAGCAATGTTGATCATGGGAATTGTATGTTGCACCCCAGAAGGTGGAACGCCCTTCATGTCATGATATGTCCAAGCAAAGATATCCTTGTATTCCTTGAGGAGCTCCTTAAGTACAGCCTCTTCAGTTTCGGTAAGGTCTTGAGCAATAAAGACTGGTTTAGACTCCTCACCTGGTTCTGCTAATTCTATCTCTTTAACTACCGCTGGACCATCATAGACTCCACTGCTTCCATTGGTAGGTATTCGTTGGGCTTTGGCATACACAACCTTTCGCTCCCCCGTGGTATAAGATTTAAAATGTTCAAGAGCCGTATGTAAGTCAGTAGGCTCTTGTCCTCACGGAGACCTTTCTTTTAGTTCTGCCTCCTTTTGTTGTTGTGCTAACTCTCGGTTTTGACGTCTTCTTATAGTTCGACTCAATTTCGGCTCTGTAACCTCCAATTGAGCGAGGTCAATGGGTCGCGGGCTGCACCACATGACACTCTGGAGATGTTCACCCCAACTGTCTACTAGCTTTCGATGAGCATCACATGCCCCTAGATAGCTAAGCCATTATGTAGTAGATCTTTCCTTGTTTATCCTAGCTCTCACATTTGCTCGATATCGTCGTCTCTTATATAACCTTTGTTTCTTGTTAAGGTTTTGATTTTGGTAAATGTTTGAACTTGACTCGCTTGATAGGTCTTCACTTGTATCTTCTTCACTCTCATATAAATTACCATAGATGGTCGTACTAGGCCTTGAGTGTTCAGTTTCTATACTTGGTTCACTCGATGTTTCCTCAGGTTCTGAATCCATTTCTCCCTGAGATTCCGTTTCTGATGTGTATTGGCCTGAAGCCTTTGAGGAATCATCGGTTTCACTCTCACGTAGGTGTGCCTCTTTCTTATCATCGGATGTTACATGTGCTACACCTAACATGTTTACTGGTGCAATGCGTGGTATCTCTTCCCCATCTGGTGTTACCCAGGTTGTTACTCTAGCTCCCCATGTATCTATAGTTGTCGCTAGGTGTACCCAATCGACATTGTCTGACTCAGTCATTCCGGGTAGGATATCCATATAAGGAGAGTTCTCCCCAATATCCGTGTCTTCGTTACACATGTAACAATACTGTAATGGAGCTGAGTGAATTGTTGTGTCTGATCGATTATCAATGATGAATTTATTTCCTAGAGGATGCGTTCGACCACTTAAAAGATCAACTCGAATGACTGAGTCTTGGAACTGTAAGTAGACGTGGTTTTTGGACCAGTCATGCACCATTTTTGCTTCCCTCATGAATGGACGCCCTAAGATCATCTCAAATGACATAGGATGCTTGGAAAAATCCATAACAATGAAAGTCTGCCTTACCTTGTGTCCCAAGACCTTGATTCTGAGATCCTTTAGCATTCCAATAGGCGTAACAATAGATCCATTAGCCATTTTTACCACTACGCTTGTGGCTTCAAGGTGAGGTCGCCCCATAGACTCCCAACAACTCTTTGTCACCATGCTGACTCCTGCACCACCGTCAAGGACCCCCTTTACAGTTAATCCTTTAGTAGTGATTGGTAGAGTAGCATTAGATTCATCACCTTCAAAGTATTGCCCCAACTTGTTAACGGGTACTTCAATTACAGATTCATGTCCCGCTAGGTCAGATGGTGGTGCTAAATGTTCCTCATCATTCATTACCGAGTCAGGTTTGTTCATATGTGCAAATTGTGGTAATCCGGCCTGTAATTATCCATTGAGGAAGGCTCGAAGAGCTGAGACTAGCTTGGGGTCTTTATATAGTTTGGACATGATGGTGGTTCTAACTTCTGAAGACATGAAATCCATCAATTTGGCAACATTTAATGGAATCTTGTGGGACGTAGGACCCTGACAAGAGAATGGTGAAGATGGAATCTCCACTTCCTCAAGGGGGTCGGGCATTCCCTCACCAAACATTCTCTCTAGTAGGAAAGGTGTGTGTCCACTTTCAGATGTCCTACCCTCACTCTCTTCCCGAATGATACTGGGTATAGCTAACGGCCTGTAGTTCTTGTGAGGTTGAACTTGTGTGGGAAACACTGTGTCCGACATCTGGATATGTTTGGGTTCAGGTTCTAATGTTCATTGAGTTTCTTCCACCAAACCCCTCAATTGTTGGACTCATTCAATTTCCACTGTTGGGTTTGGATAGGTTCCAATCTTTCTCTTGCAATCCTCATTTTTTGTCTCTCGTGGCTTATCTTGGGGGTTCGCAACTGGGTGGTTTAACTTTGAATACTCTTTTGGTGTTCGTCGTAATTCCCTCTCGTGATCCTCCTCACTGGCTTTTTCCTTTGTAGTAACAGTTTTGGTCTCCGTGGTCTCTAACGAATCTGAGTCATCCTCAGGGTCATTCATATACACAGGATCCTCTCTTGTCCCTATGTTAGTCTTTGAACTAGGTTTTAAGCTAGAAGCATTAAGGGATTTCTTTCTTCGTGTTTTCTTCTTTCTCGCTCGGCCAATGGATGCAACATCTCTCTCTTCGAGGATGTAATTTTTCTTTTGGAGCATCGACCGTGTGAGTGCATTCACTGGTGCTATGTTTATAGTTGGGGGTGTCCCATCAACAATCTCTATTAAGTTCAATGGTGTGATTTTCGGTGCGTTTGGATTGTTAGGACACTGTGCGATCAAATGATCTATGCCACAACGATTACAAATGAGTATTGGCATTGCCAATGCACTCCCTTGACTTGTTTGCATTAGTGCAACATTCTTTTGTATTCTAATGGGGCACTCAGCTACTCGATGTGGTCCACCACATTCGTAGCACTGAAGAGGTGGTCTCCTGGCAAAACTATTAATGTTTTTGCCTCTTTCTGCTAGCGCAGTAGCTTGATATACCGGTTTGATTTGTCCCCAATGGTCTTCCATATAGTACATGGGACACTCCTCAAGCATGTCTACTCCATAGGTGATACTAGAGTCTATGTCCTCTTCGCAATCTACCAAAGTACTAGATGACTCGCAACCTATTTGGTTCACAGGTGTAACTCTTGGATGAGGGGGTTGCGGTCCTAGCACTGGAGGTGGCAACGGTGTGGTTTGGACCACATTTTGGGTTCTAGGGACCATGTGCTGTAATGGCAATTGTTGCTCCATGGGTGGGGTAG
The DNA here is from genome assembly GCF_014529385.1 of Adiantum capillus-veneris. NCBI lineage: Eukaryota > Viridiplantae > Streptophyta > Polypodiopsida > Polypodiales > Pteridaceae > Adiantum > Adiantum capillus-veneris. Next base: position 47,552,691 of record NC_140948.1, on the reverse strand, counting down.
GCATCAATGCAGGAACTCGAGGTGAGTCTGCCCAAGCTATAGGCGGTCTATTTTCCATGATGCATTTAAGCATTAGGCAATCCTTCGCTTGATGGCCATACCTACCACACGCGTTACAAGTCCCGTTAAACTTTACTCTGAAAGTAGGGCATTCACTCGTAGTATGTGGGCCCAAGCAGATTGAGAACTATTGCTGCTCCCTTCTTGGATACATATGAGTGTTTTGTGGAGCACGATTACCCCTAAGGCTTTCTTGGATGGCCTTGGTGAGATTTGCCAAAGTCATCTCAAATATCGTTTGCTCTTTCACAATTGGCTTTATCTTCATTGGCTCATGCCCTGATGCTTGCGAGCTACTAGACTTCGGCTCGGCAGACACTCTTTCTCCTGCAATCATTAAATTATCCTCCAATTGGATTGCATTCATGGTGACTGCTTCCCAAGTAGTGATACCTCTAATGACTAGGCCATTATAAATACTTTCATGTCGTAGTCCCCTAATGAATCTATCGAGCAATTGGTTGTTGTTGAATCGCTCGTTTGGATTGCATCGAGAATTCAAATTCTTTAGGCGACTAATGAAGTCTCTCACGGATTCACCTTCTTCTCGTTGGGCTTTCTGGAGCTGAGAGGCTACACCCCAAAGTACTCCCTCTCGTATGTATTCTTTTAAGAACAGTCTCCTAAGAGTAGAGTAGATCGTTTTCTCTTTTACTCTTAAGGTTCTATACCAATCTCCAGCCTTTCCGCTTAGGGTCAAACTCAAAGCCTTACACTTATGTAGCTCATTGTTCTCTTCCAAGGAATCTCACACATGTTCAAAGACTTCCATATGCTTTCTAGCATCTCCGTCTCCACTGAATTTCTGTGTGAGCTTAGCTACTTGAACTGCCTTGCTCCTAGGCTCTCTATCAGGTGCACTACGCATGTTTTCCACAATAGAGCGACCGATAGTTTGAGAAAATGCTGCCAAATCTCCTATTTGAGCAGGTATAATGGGTGTATGTGCTCCTGGAACCACATGTGAGATGGGAGTTGTCCTTGGCCTTGGCATACGCGTGACTCTTGGGTCCCATATTTTGTATGGTGGTGTACCAGACGGTGGTCCAAAGTTTACAGGCGTGGCCCTAGGCATAGGGGGTGCCTGATATGGCATGTTATTATTAAATGGCATGGCTCCACTTGTATAAGAGCTTGGATAATGCCATTGTGGATTGTAAGCTCTTGGAATAATCGGAGGTGTAGGAGCTACATGAGGCTGAGGTACGACAGGTGCACATGATTGATACATACATGTAGGTATAATTGGGGGCACTGTGCTACTAGGCATCGGAGCAGTGTTAACAAATGAACTCCATGGTGTACTTCTTGTCATGCTCACCACTGGGATATGCATGGTAGCCGTAGTGTCATTAAGAGAAAGATGAGCTAGATCTGGGAAGGTAAAGCTGCCACTTGTGGGCTCAGATTGTACTGAGGCTCCTGGCGAAACAACATATGGAGGATCAATGGGGCTCACTGAGGGAGTCTCCATTTGTGATAGGGTTGGTTGGTTGGCCTTTCCCGTATCCAAGAATCTCATTAGGCCTGTTGAAGGCATGTTGATCCCTGTGTTCTGTCTTTCTAACTCGACAATCCTATGAAGGACATCACAGACTTTCTGTTGTTGCTCATCTATGCTAGTAGCACCCGATGTGGATTGTAGAACATCTAACCAACCCACATGATAGGTGTGTCCTGTGTACCGATCAGTTAAAGCTTCTGCTTGTAGGTCATACTCCCAATTTTCGTTTAGGAATATCCCATCTAGGCCTGGCGTGCTGGAGGTTTCCCTCGAAGTGGAAGCATTATTGCTCCCCATCGCTTGCCCCTCCATGACTGCTACCTTGGGAGCACTCGGTTGCTCGGCTGGCATGATTGTTGTCATAGGAGCCTTTGCTTTCAGGGCTCGACTTTGTTCCAGCCTTCGTAGGTTCTCAATTTCCCTCTCCCTTGTTGCTTGCATATAGCATTCGATCTCTTGTACTTCGACAAGACTCCTACCATCGGGTAGTAGAACCTCAGAGGGAGATAGTCCTAAAGGATCAGGAGGTGCAGTGGATGGAACATTCACATGCACACTCTCAAGAAGCATAGGGTCTATTTTAGGCATGAATGACGAATTTACTTCCCCACTCCCTTCATATATTTCATTAACCGCATGTTCGGAGCGAGTAGCTCTACTAAGGGTCTCTTTTAAGCGGCTAAACACGCTGGACCCGGGCCGTGGACCCATGTCATGCATGTCTTGACTTGAACTATCAGGGTTTGGTGTAGGATACCCCTCCATGACTTCGTAGTCAGAGGAAGAATCACTAGACGCGATATGAGGATCTTGGGTCGCGCTACCTTGAGTCCCGGCCGAAGGTCCAGAACCTAGGGTGGAGGAATAATGTGTGCCCGCGTAAATGGAGGCACTACCAATATGCTCGTGCTCTAACACTCGTCCAGAGCGTAGGTTCATATGACTTGGATCCCCTAGAAGTGTCAGTGAGTGCCCGTGAAGGCTGCTCACCTAGTAATTTTGGGTGTTTTGCAACCCAAGTCTTTTCTTATTTATTTATTTTTTGATTTTTTGGTCCTTTTTTTCTGACCCAGCTATAGAATAGAACGCATGATAGCTCAAAACGAGCGTCTTGGTCAGAGGGATGTGCCGTGCTTTACAGCCCTCCGTTTGGTCACTTTATGCCCTCGGAATCCCTAAAACCGTCAATTTCTAGTAGGGAACTAGGCCCAAATTAGAAAGTCTAAGGGTGTAAGTGGGAAGAGAAGGGAGGAGAGTGGAGGACTTGCCCCACATGCTCTCATTCCCTCTTGAGGGGGTAGGGTATATATATAAGAGTGAGTCTAATATATACCATAAGACTGAGGACTGAGGCCTCGGCCTAGGCTTGGGCTTGGGCTTGGGCAAATGATCCCGATCCCGATCAAAATTTTAGTGTAGCCCCCCAGTCACTCACGCTTAAATATTTTCGATTTTTTTAAAATTTATTTTTTAACTTTTTTTTTTTGAGGCGACGACCGCGCGCGGTTTAGGTGACCCTTTCTTGGCCACACACACTGTCAACACCTGCCTAACCTCTCTGTCAACAGCTTACAGACAGCTCGCTACCTTATCTACTTACTAACAGTGCTGCTAACCACTAACTAATCTACTAACTAATCTGTTAACCACTATGCTAACTGCTTACTGACAGTGGGCTAACTGTCCACCTACTTCCTCTCTCACTACCTTACTGTGCAAAGACTGTGTGTAGGCAAACCTTGACAGAAAGCTGTGTACAGACTGTGTGCAAACAGAAATTGCTAACTGTCTACCTACTTATTCATTCACTGCGAACAAGCTAATGACTACTAATTGTGCAAAGACTGTGTGCAAACAGAAAACACAACATTATGCAGAAATCACAGAACTTGCAGACAATACAGAAATTAACAACCTGTAGAAAAATAACTCATTCCTCTTCCTCTTCCTCTTCCTCTTCTTTCCTACTACAAACAACTCATAGGAGAAGCACAAAGTGCCTCTTGGGCTTAGTGCAGGGCGATTCCCCGGCAGCGGCGCCAAAAATGTGCGCTCCTTGCCGCACTGTCGAAGCAAGGGCCTTGCCTAACACTGTGTGCGAGCCACAGACGGCTCCAAGCACACAACTAGCTTAACTAGTAAGCTCAAAAGAGGGAAATGGTGTGTCACTCACCGCTCTATGCTCCTGCCGTGGAGGATTCCTCACCGCGAAGAAGAAGGAGACGCCGCTACGTCACGCTCAACCGCTTCACCGCCATCGTGCCGCCGCAATGCTCGATCGCACTCTCTCTCTCTCTCTCATACACACACACACAAGGAGGTGAAGAAGAAGAAGATGGAGATGGAGATGGAGCAAGAGCACTCTTCTATTGCACAAATGAGAGAATAAGTGAATTTTAGGTTTAGTTGGCTTTTATATGAGCTCACCCCATTCACACTTGACCGCCCATGCTTAGCCAACTAATCCCTTGAATGTCCCAGTTAGAGTGCGCCTCTCATCGGCGATCACTCTTACCCTTTTCCTATTGGTCCGACAAGCCCGGTACCTGACTCTACCAAATACATAATACACGTCCATTGTAGGTGATGGGGTGTCCGTGAGCCGTGAGGGTTAACAGAGAGAGAGAGCACTCTGCCACTAGCAACTAGAAAAGAGTGAGGTGGGTCACCAGGACCAGAACAAAGACCTTGACTAGGGTTGCTACTGGTAATCACGTATAGGTACGATAGGCCAAGCGGTGGTGCTGCAACATTTAGTAACAGTAACTTGGTTGTGAAGCAGAGTTGAATAGGGGACATGCACTGCTTGCAAGTGGGGAGTGCTTGGTAGTAGGAAATGGGTGCTCAAGGCAATGGGTGTACATGGGTTTGCTCAAGCCACTGAGTGTTGAGGCTGATAGCGAGAGGGGAAAGAGCTGATGGCTTAGGTGGGAGCACCTACAGCCATGACGCAACAGACTGTGTGTGTGTGTGTGTGTGTGTGTGAGAGAGAGAGAGAGAGAGAGAGAGAGAGAGAGAGAGAGAGAGAGAGAGAGAGAGACCATTCACCTGTCCAAACATGTGGGGCGCATTCTTCTCTATGCACTATCCCATCGTCCCATCATCAACAATGGAACTTTCTTGTACATAAGAGCACTATGAGGGCCAACGTGCCAAGAAACATTTATCTACATATTATGTGCAATTGAATCAAAAAGCCAAAATGGGTCCTCTTCATGCAATGGTAAATACGAAAAGTCCTTAATTGGGGATACAAAGATGTAGCATCCTAGCATTTGGGCTTCTTCTTTAACTAGCAATGTTGTTTTATCTTCTGAAAGCCACTGCCTTCGACTACTTCAATTGCACATATTTGGAGAAGTTGTAGATAGTTACATCTATCTCAAGGCGCGCGCGCGCGCGTGTGTGTGTGTGTGTGTGTGTGTGTGTGTGAGAGAGAGAGAGAGAGAGAGAGAGAGAGAGAGAGAGAGAGAGAGAGAGAGAACATAATCTTTAACAGCATAGGAACAAGCCAAAGGAACATTGAAAATCTAGTGAGAAAATCTTGAACTCAAGACTTGGTGTGTGTGTGTGTGTGTGTGTGTGTGTGTGTGTGTGAGAGAGAGAGAGAGAGAGAGAGAGAGAGAGAGAGAGAGAGAGAGAAGAGCATGCTTATGGCATCATTCTGAGGCATACACAATATATTGAGCGGAAAATAAGTCTAGAATTTATATACAGATAAATAAATAAATAAATAAATAAATAAATAAATAGATATATGAGAGAGAGAGAGAGAGAGAGAGAGAGAGAGAGAGAGAGAGAGAGAGAGAGACTTCCCTTGGCAACTTGGTAGCCCTTCAAAAGTGGCCCCGGAGCGAGGCACCAACCAAAACCTATCTTGCTTCAACCAATAGAGGGGTCGTGAAAAACATGTCTATTGGCAAGTCATGGTTTTGATAACATGACACAACAAAAGCAAGCTGGTAGAATCGGGTATATTGTCAGTGGTTGATAAGCAAGGAGATATGGGTCAATTTGAATTTATTAGAAGTCGTGTGAAGGATAAGTCGCTCTCAACTTTTTGGCTAAAAACACTCCATGTGCTCATTGAGAGAGAGAGAGAGAGAGAGAGAGAGAGAGAGAGATCCAAGAAGTCCTCAACTCAAAAGAATCGAGAAAGGGGGAAAATGTGAAAAAAAAGATAGTAGAGAGCTACTCGATGAATCTTGATCTCAAGATTTAATATGAGAGAGAGAAAGAGACATAAGACATAACTACGGATTGCTACCATGGTAGAGTTATTCTAAGGACTATAGTTCCATTCTTCTCACGCATGGACCAACATACGTACACACACACACACACCTACTTATATACGACTTTGTATGTGTGTGTGTGAAAAAGAAAGAGAGAGAAAGAGATCTCCAATTGCCATGATTTTCTTTTTCTTGGCCGCAATGACGCACGAGTCACATACTAATTTAATACTGAAATGCCAAAAAAATAGTGTAGGAAAAACTAAAAATGGTATAGTGTGCACGTCGTCGAGTAAGATCCTGATTCCTTGGAAAAACTGGGAGAGGCTAGAGAAAAGGCAAAAGGTTCGGCGGTCCTTGTACAAAAAGGGCCGAGGGGCAGGGGTACTAGCGACGCGTTGACTTGTGTGGGCGGGAGCGGGACGTGGAAACTAGGAATGGAAGGGGAAGACTCCTCTCTCTCTCTCTCTCTCTCTCTCACACACACACAGACACACACGCACTGTAGCTACCTTCTGGCCTATACAGGAAGCCAAGGTCCTGAAGGGTGGCCCTAGCTGGATATACAGGAAGCCAAGGTCCTGAAGGGTGGCCCTATCTGGATACATGCCTCACACAGACTCTCTCTCTCTCTCTCTCGCGCGCGCGTACACACACAATTCAACCTTCGTCCCCATGCCGATTGTCAACGCACGCCCTGTCCTGCCGCCGCTGCACTGCAATTTTTGCCTTTGTTGTTGTGCAGCCAGGCAGACTTGGCAGTAGGTGAGCCCTCTTCCATGTAGCCGCGTCGCGGCTCCATATCTCATATTAAAGCCCCCCCTCATGAGCTGCCCTAATCAGGCATGAGCTGCATTAGAATCAATTCAACATAGCGGCCAGCAGCCTCAGTCCTTTCGGCTGACCTACTGTGTTGAAGCCTTTTCTGCCTGTCTGCCCTTCCATCCATGGCAACCTCCGGCATCGGCACCGACTCCCTCGGCACCCCCGGTGCCTCCCTCCATGGCGTCACTGGCCATGAACCCACCTTCGCCCTCTCCGTCAGCAAGGACCCTGATGGAGCCGACGTCCCCCTCAAATCCAAATTTGCCTTGCCCGTCGATTCTGAGAACAAGGCCAAGAAAATCAAGCTCTGGTCTTTCGCGCCCCCGCATATGCGCACATTCCACCTGTCTTGGATCTCATTCTTCACTTGCTTTGTCTCCAGCTTCGCCGCTGCCCCCCTGCTGCCGGTGATTCGCGACAACCTTGACCTCACCAAGCGCGACATCGGCAATGCTGGAATTGCCTCGGTGTCGGGATCTATCGCGTCACGTCTGCTCATGGGTGCTCTGTGCGATCTCGTTGGCCCGAGGTATGGGTGTGCATTCATCGTCATGCTCTGCTCGCCAGCAGTTTTCTGCATGGCGACAGTGTCCACGTCCATCGGATTTCTTCTGTCCCGTTTCTTCATCGGATTCTCGCTCGCCACATTCGTCTCCTGCCAGTATTGGATGAGCTCCTTCTTCAATGCGGAGATTGTGGGGTCGGTGAACGGCATCACGGCAGGATGGGGGAATTTGGGTGGGGGAGCTACACAGCTGATCATGCCCCTTGTATATGACCTTATTCGCGGCCCCATCGGCTCCCCTAACTTCACGGCATGGCGCCTCTCCTTCTTCGTGCCAGGGATCATGCACATCATAATGGGCCTCACAGTCCTCCTCATTGGTCAGGATTTACCTGATGGAAACTTCAAGGAGCTAAAGAGCAAGGGAGCTCAAGTCAAAGACAGCTTCTATAAGGTAATATTTTGCAAAAATGTCTAAACTTCTCTGTGTTTTTACGGCGAATAAAGCTGAGATGAGCTTTACTTATAAAATGGCCATGGATGTAGGTCTTTCTACATGCTGTTACAAACTACAGAACCTGGATCTTTGCCCTCTCCTACGGCTACTGCTTCGGCGTCGAGCTAACCATGGACAATGTGATAGCCCAATACTTCTATGACAGGTTCAATCTGAATCTTCATATTGCTGGAATCATCGCTTCTATGTTTGGTATGGCGAATTTGGTGACTCGCCCCTTTGGCGGCATCTTGTCGGACTGGGTGGCTCGCTGCTATGGCATGCGCGGCCGCCTGTGGACATTGTGGATTGTGCAAACCTTGGGTGGAGTGGCGTGTATTGCACTCGGGCTAATTGGCAATTTGTCAGGAGCCATAGTCATGATGATCATCTTCTCCATTTTTGCGGAGGCCGGAGCAGGGCTGACATTCGGCATCATTCCCTTCATCTCCCGGAGGTTTGTATGCTGTCATGAATGCCTTGATTCTTGAAGTGTCAATTAGTTGAATATTAAGCACTGTTTGTGCACAAGTAGGGTAGAACTTAGAAGAACAGCAATAGGAAAACAAGGTCAACTATTTCTCACATTGGCCTGTACATATTCAAAAGATAATGCTTAGTATGATGAGGATGTGGTCACACGAAACATAGTTATCAGTAAGATGTTGCATCTTATTGATGCAACCATGCCAATGTCAGCATAGTTACAATATACGCCTTGCATAGTTTCATGTAAGACAAATAACTGGTGCTCTTGTGACCATGCATGAGGCCAGCAATTTTAAGTAACATCGTGTGACCGCTCCCTAAGACATAGGAAGAAAGAGAAGTATGCCATCATTAGCTTGCCATGTGGCACTAATCGACAAGTTTTATCCAACAGTCCACAATCGCTCTCAAGAGTTCCCGTGCTTTACTAGGGCCGTATGTAGGCCCAAAAAGCTATAGCTAATCAATAAGGGCATTGATCAGCTTTGATGTCCCATGTCTGGGGTGCGCTTTGACACACTTCACACATGCAGAGGGTAAGGTTTAAATCTCAACATCCACCATTCCAATCTTCCTTTCTCTACAAGTATCTAGTAGTGTTTGTCTTGCTAGTGTTCTTGGCATCTCCCATGAGACATAGATTTCTTACGTTGACTCGGTGTGGTGTTGTTATGGTGTAAGCCTTTTGGCACACAAAACCGAACAGTTGCAACTCTATTGATTTTGGCAGAGTTGGAAAGTTGCTACCTCCACATGAAGGATGAAAGCTTGCATTTGCATTTGATAATATTTAAGTAGAAACAACATGTAATTGATTGTGTTTCTATGGGCTTTCTCTTTCATGTTCCGGAAGAGCACAATCTGATACCACAAAGTATGGATGTTTGTCAGGAATGCATCAATTATCCGATAGATATATCTGATGTAACTACGCTGAAATCGGCATAGTTACGTCACCCTCTTTTCGAATGCATCAATTATTTGTCAGATAGGTCACCCTCTTTCCATGCATTTATTGTTGCCACAGTATGTCTGCAGTACATGGGCTGAAAATTGCTTAGCATACACCTTCCCTTTCTGCCGAAAGGCAATGTTGCACGAGTGATAAGTGCTTGCTTACTGAAGCGGTAGACAATGGTCCAAATAGCATCATTTCCAGGTTTTGTCTTTGGATTACTTTGCAAGAAACTATTCTGATCTGTGTATGTTGTTGTGTACTGAGCAGGTCGTTGGGGGTGATTTCGGGGCTCACGGGCGCGGGAGGGACATTCGGGTCGATGCTGACGCAGCTCATCTTCTTTTCTACCTCGGCATACTCGGACGAGAAGGGGATAATGCTGATGGGGGTGATGGTGATATGCTGCACGCTGCCGCTAGTGGCGGTGCATTTCCCGCAGTGGGGCGGGATGCTGCTGCCGCCGTCCAAGGGCGTGTTGGAGGAGGACTACTACCGCAAGGAGTGGTCAGCCGCAGAGCAGGACAAGGGCATGCACATCGCCAGCATTAAGTTCGCCCACAACGCCATTGGCGAGCGCGGCCGCGTCGCCCCTGCCGCCTCACCTGTCCCTTAATTTAGACACTTCCCTCTTTTCTTAACCTCTAGGCTCTCGATCCATGTATTCTTTAAATAGTTGTTCTCCCTTTTACACCTTAAATGTATACTATCAACCTTCATAACAACAGTAATACAACCATTTTTTGTCAAGACAATTGTTTGTTTTGTGGTGGTTGGGGGGGGCGGGGGGGGGGGGGGGGGCGGAGCTTGACGAACAGTGAGCTCCCAGCCATAAATGCTAAACTCACCGTTGTTTAGTATATAGAGAGATTTGCATAGCTTCATATCCCCCTCTTCTCTCGCTCTTTCTCCTTCCTCTCTCAAGTTGGTAGACTATCTCTCTCCGCCCCACCCCCACCCCCCCACCCCACAACCAACTCTCTCGCACTATCTCCTTCCTCTGTTAAGTTTGGGAGATTTTAGGTCTTGAGTTCTTATTTCTTTAACACTTCTCTTGTTGTTACCTAAGTGTCGCAGATTGGTTATCCCGATTTCCTCTAGAGTATCAAGTCTTGAGTTCAAGACTTGTAGTATATCTTTGAGGTCTCTTGGGATTGTTCCTACAATGGTCCCCAAGAGACCTCAAAGATATATACTACAAGTATCAAAATTTTGATACTATCAGCTCTCTCTACAGAAGTGGCATCTTATAAAGCATCAAAGTTTTAGCCATTTCTTGAGAGAGAGCTTTCATTTAAAGCCAAAAAAATTACCCAAGGTATTAGGTGTTTTGCTAGGATTTGAAACTGCATGGCCTTAAATTGTGATCTTCAAAATAAGAGTCATTTCGAATTACAACAGGGATTTTCAATCTTCAATTAGTCGTGATCGTGTGATATTAATGAGTAATCATGTTGCCCCCTCTCCCCTCCAAATGCTTCTCTTGAACCCAATCGACACATACATGCTACCTCAATTCACGAGCAACCAAACATGGTAGACAAGCAGCATGATGTAGAATTTTACACACACCTACAAGTGGGAATAGAATAGCAATTGTTCAAGGAGCATGAGGTGGGTCTTCCTTGTCACACATGATGAGAGACCGACACAGATAACAAGGGCCTTGATCACACATAGACACGTGTGCACACACGCACGCGTGCGCACACACACACACACACTGACGAGCCAAGCTATACTAATTTGCACACAAATTGTCTGCTTCCACTATTAAACAAGTTTGGAAGTCTACGAACTTGTGTGTCTTTGAAAACAATCGCTCAATGACTAGCTTCAAAGAGGTTATTTAGGATAGCAGATTAATGATCATATCTATTGGAAAAGGCAAGAATTCCGAGAAGTGGAATCAAGCCAATCTTGGTTCTAGTGACAACCAATCACAAAATGTAAGTATTAAGTAATTCTCATCTATTAGGGGTTGTGTAGCTCCAAAACGTGTGTTATGACCCCTCAAGGCACTTAATGTGCTTTAAGATAATTGTACATTCCTCTCAAGTTTAACCTAATACACCTTGGTAAGAAAAAACAAGGTGAAGAATCACGGTGGCCTAGTAAGGAAATGTAATGCAAAAGTAGTTGAGGGTTGTGTTTGTAGTTTATGTTTTTTTCACAAGAAATATTTTGAAAGGTTGTAGAGAGAGTATATTATAAAGGGAGTAATAGATATATGACAAAAGGTGACTAATATGTCAAGTTGTTTCAGTGGTAAACATAGAGAAGTTACTTGTTGACCAGATCTGGTCGAACGTGGAAGTTTAGATTGTTGCTTTTTGAGATTAATGTTGTAGTGAACTATTTCAATATTTTAGAGTTAATATCGATATTTAAATAACATCAAAGTATGATCACATGACATTGATCATTGGATTATAGAAACATTTATAAAGGAATGATGGATGTAAGTAATTTTTTGTGAAAATTTAGTTTGGATTGGTTTTATGATGGGTGTATTGGTGACATGGCTAGAGTTGAGCATGACTACTTTGTATCTCTTTTTGTTTTAATATTATATACACTCACAAATTGTGAGTTCTGTAAAAAAAATAATAATTTGAAAAGAAAGTCATTGGATCCTTAAATGAAGAGACCCATTTACAAACTAAATAAACAAAGTTTTTTTTAAAAAAAATTCAAGCGACCATTAAATGAAAGGACCAAGTTATGATGATGAAAAAATATTCATTTACATTATAAAAGAAAGATAATAGTTATAAAATCTTCCTTTTCAATTAAAAAAGACACTTATCATCATCGACAACCTATGTATGAACGACTCTAAAGGTGCACATTTTCTCAACCTTCCCCTATGGCCTTCTCTAGACCAAAAACTTTCAAACACAATAAATGTGCATGTTGGTTATTTCCAAATGCAATGAAGCCAACCCGCAAGAACCACATTTTCTTATTCCATCATATCAATGACATTTCTACTTATCTATCAATTGTACAATCTATTAAGAACCACATTTTCTTATTCCATCATATCAATGACATTTCTACTTATCTATCAATTGTACAATCTATTGGGGTGAGGAAATACATTTATTATCTATCTATACTCTTTATAATGCAGCTTAAAATTTTCAAGGAAGGAGAGGACATCCACGTGTCGCTCCTGGTTTATTTCAAAAAACACCTTACAAAACATCTAATCCAAAATGCAAAAGTAAAGGGTAAGATTGTAAGAAATGAAGGCCTTTTCAGAATGCAAGAAGTGACAAGCCTTTTCAAATGTAGAGTCAAGAGACTTTCTGTTCCACATAAAATAAATGTTGAAGTTTGATTGCACATAACAAAAAGGGGATAACTTTAGTGGAGGTTTTGTTACTTCATGCGAATTCACTTTTTGAAGATATAACAAATTTTTTTTTAATGATTTCTTTTGTTTAATGGAAATGTAATTTTTGAAGATATATTTGGTTTTATCTTTTCAAGGGTTTTTTTTCAAGATCAATATTGATATGTTTTAGAAAATTTTGGAAGTATGTATTTCTTTAAAGAGCTTGAGAAAAAGAAAAAAGCTCGTATAACATTGACTTGGGGTTGTCTCACATTGAGGACATACATGACATGCAAATGCTGGGATAGTTATCCACATTATTGACCATGAGAGAGAGAGAGAGAGAGAGAGAGAGAGAGAGAGAGAGAGAGAGACCATCACATTGCATGTGTGCATACACATGTACATTTATGGGGGGAGAGAGAAAGAAAGATTTTACCGTTGAACTTATGCACTTTTCAAATTTTTAAGATATTATTTTTGGCAATTAGTGTATTTTTTAAAGGATAGCTAAAGTTTTTTATCCGTAGAAAATGGATTAAATGCCCAACAAAAACCAACCCTCACATTAACACCCCAAATGGGTAGAGAGATTTTTCAATAGATGGACCTTTTACCAATTCTTGGATATTTTGTTCTTTTCATTTTTAAGAGTTAACATGTGGACCATGCTTAAAAATCTATAAATTTCTTAAATTTTGGCAAACAAGGGTGCCAATCTAAAATCAACGAGATAGAACACCCCAAATAGGTAGAGAGATTTTCAAGTTGATGGACTTTTTACCAATCCTTGGATATTTTGCTCTTTTCATTTTTAAGAGTTAACATGTGGGCCATGCTTAAAAATCTATAAATTCCTTAAATTTTGGCAGGCAAGGGTGCCAATCTAAAATCAAAGAGAGAGAGAGAGAGAGAGAGAGAGAGAGAGAGAGAGAGAGAGAGAGAGAGAGAGAGAGAGAGAGAGAGAAAAGGACAATTGTTAAGTGTCGTATTTAATGGGTTGAAATGCAAAGTACAACAAATGAGGCAAGAGGAGAGAGGAAAACACTTTAAAAGTTACAAGACAAGCCTTCAACAAAAGTGAATATCTATGGGGAGGAGGAGGAGGAGGAGAAGGAGGAGGATAAAGAGAGAGAGAAGATAAACAAGAAGAAATTTTTTAATGCCATCGGAACAATCCTAAAAGATTTATCTCACAACATGGGTAAGAATAAAGTTATTTTTGTTTCATCTTCTCTCTCTCTCTCTCTCTCTCTCACTCACTCACTCACTCTCACTCTCACACACACACACACACACACACACACACACGTCTTGATAAAAGGAGAATTTGAAATGTTGTAGGAACATCCAATGAAATCTCAAAGATCTATCTGATGGTAGAGAGAGAGAGAGAGAGAGAGAGAGAGAGAGAGAGAGAGAGAGAGAGAGAGAGAGAGAGAGGCAGATCAATCATAGCTATCTATATTTTTCTTTTCAAAAAAACGAGAAAAAGGAGTTCGCTTCTCCTTTTTAAATGTCCACGTGGGATAGTCACTTCAACTGAGGGTTTTTTTTTTTTTGGGGGGGGGGGGGGGAGGGGGGGGCGCGAGGGGAGCATAGAAACTTTGAATGTCATAGTTATTGTATTGGAACAATAGCAAGATGCCTCTCTGTGACAAATGTGACAAACTCAAGACATATATGATAAATCTTTCCTTCAAACATATATATATATATATATATATATGTGTGTGTGTGTGTGTGTGTGTGTGTGCACACTATGTGTAATATATACATAATTGAAACATATCATGATGTCTCAAGACTTATGTGACAAATCTTGGCTTCAAGCATATATATATATGTGTGTGTGTGTGTGTGTGTACTATGTGTACATATAGATATATATAGATATATATATATATATATATATATACATCCATACATACGTACAAGGATAGAAGCAAGTAAGAGAGTGGAGCAGAGATATTGAATCCAATTGCGTTCCTATCATTGAAACCAATTCTAGAACTCACTCCATTTATAAAAAAAAGTTTTATTATTACATTGAATTCTCTTACATTTCATCTCTTCTCACCATGCTAACTTATCTAATCTCTATAATCAAGCTTGGTAGCATCGTTAGATCAAGGTAGACCAAATGAAAGAATCTCTCTCTCTCTCTCTCTCTCTCTCTCTCTCTCTCTCTCTCTCTATATATATATATATATATATATATATATATATATATATATATATATATATATATATATATATTATATATATATATATATATATATATATATATACTAGTATGGGTCGGCCGCCTCCGGCAGCCTCTCTCTTTCTTTCTCTCTCTCTCTCTCTCTCTCTCTCTCTCTCTGTGTGTGTGTGTGTGTGTAGTGCTCAATGTCATCATGGTCACAGGGCACACTGGCCAGAGCATACATGATTTGGTTTGAATCAAATGTGTGTGTTTGAGACGATTATTTGTGATCAGATTTTGGTACAACAAAGGAGCCACCAAGGCAACAAAAAAGAAGAGAAGATTCCCAAAAGCTATCATTAAAACACAATAAATTCTTCCAATTCCCTCAATTATTTCAATTATAGTCCTTCAAGAAGAGACAACGAAAAATAGAATGACAAAGACCCAAAATATACTCAAGCTTACAGGTGGAATACCCACGGTCCAATGTTGTGTATCAAACCTTATATATTTGTTAGTTGTAAAACCTCTTTGTACACAATGTTTCGAGTGTAAACCATTGGTGGCTCTGCGGATTCACTGATATTCAATCTTTGAGTATCATCAAGAACTATTTTGATGGCAGATGAAGATCTCACACGGGACATTGCAACATATAGCTGACCATGAGTGAAAACTGGTGTAGCTAGATACAAACCCAAAACTTCGAGTGTTTGACCTTGTGCCTTGTTGATTGTCATTCCAAATGCAAGCCTCACAGGAAACTGTCTACGCTTCATTTCAAAAGGTAGTCCCTGAGAAGCCCCTATAAAAAAGTCTATTCTGGGTATGAATACCCTTTCTCCAGCATGTGACCCAATGATTACTTCTGCATCAATAATCTTGTGGTGAAACTGCTTACATATCAACCTTGTACCATTGCACAAACCTTGTCGAGGATCCAAGTTGCGAAGAAGTATAATTGGGGCATTCTCTTTCAATTGCAAAGAGTGTGGTGGAAAACCTCACCCAAGCTCAAGAGAATTCAAAAATTCAGTTGTATAAAGAATACTGCTGCAATCAGATGAACATACTGAGTCTGCACTCACATATTCCTTGAATATTCCTCTCATTTTACCCATGGCCAAGTCATTAATGGCATCAACCTCCTTATTGCGAGGAGCAAGGATACCTCTATCCTTAAAAAACCTCTTGTAATCTTGAATGTGTTGCATATCTCCATATATACAATCAATGAGCCCTTCAAGACTATTTCTTGGAAGAAGCATGTTATTTGGCAATGGGACACGGTCATTCAAATCTCCATGACCATCACCAATGCAAAGTATCCAATCTGCAAATGCTCTTGCAAGTGCATTATTTGAGCCTTGAAACACACACATATTGTCTGTTAACCGCAAAACCTTTATATATTTCCATATGTGTGAGTGACACAAAGATGCATTCACAATATCTGCACGACTTCCTTTGCGGACAACAGGCAAGATTTGTCTAAAATCACCCCCAAACAAAAGCACTTTTCCTCCAAACAATACATCATTTTGCATCACGTCCCTTAACGTTCGATCTAGTGCCTCATAAGCATATCGATGGGTCATGGGAGCTTCATTCCATATGATCAAGGCAGCTCTCTTCAAAAGTTCAGCAAGCTGACTGTTCACTTTGATACTACATGTTGATTCCGAATGCAACTCTAATGGTATTTTAAACCTTGAGTGAGCGGTCCTTCCATTGCTAAGAAGTAAAGCTGTAATGCCGGATGATGCACATGCCAAAGCAACTTTTTGTTGACCACGAATGCGAGAGAGCAAGGCATTATAAAGATATGTTTTTCCAGTTCCACCCGGTCCATCTAGAAAATAAATACTTCCTTCTGCCTTTTCAACTGCCTCCAAGACTTCATTATATGCAATGTGTTGCCCTGGATTCAAAGAACTCTCCATTCTATCTGCCAAATCATTTTGTTCATGTGCATTGAATATTGTCTCCTCACTTAGCAATCCACCACTACGCTGGAATAAACGTGCTTGATCTATGCTAGGCATTCCAGAATAGTCAGCAAGTCGTTTTCCATATTGTTGAAGCATATAATTTAGGGTAGATAATGCTTGGTTGTTTGCTATTTCATGACGAACATGCTCATCAAGTGTATGTGTGCGCAAAGCATAAAAAAAGTCCTCAGAAAGATCTTTGGAGAAATTATTCCATAGAGTACCTGGAGACAAAGGCTCACAAAACACCAAAATGATCACAAATAATTGTCGCAATTGTGGTCCCGATCGTTGCAAGGATGCCTCCTGTAGACACATTGACCATTCAACATCATTTTGTAGTAGGCCCCTAGCATTGCAAGCTTCCTTAAAGGTAGGGTAAGTGTGCCCACTAAAAGTTTGAAGGTCCTCAAAGTTCCGTGAACCCTTGCACTCGTTAAGCAACATTCGAAGGTAATAAACCTCCCCAACTGTGGGAACAATGTTGTACATTCGTCCGATGGTGTTGCCCTTTTGTCTGTGAATCCATACTTTTCTGCGTGCACTCCAAACCCATTGAGTAGGAAAGTCTGTGTAGAGCAAATCATTTGCTTCCGGATACCTTTGATTTGCCACAAACCACTCTGTCAGTGTTGTCTTTCTACTTGCATCATTAGTGACTACTCCCGCCAAATCTGCAGCATCTTCAAAAGCTACCATATTCTGTAAAGGAAGATGAATTTGTAATCGCATTGTATCGGGCTTCTCATCATGTAGGTCAAATCCAAATATCCTCCAAATTGCCTCCGATGCTGATACATAACGTGCCTCTAGATAGCTCTTAATTTCATCAAGAACACCTTCACCATCTTGCAGCAAGACTGTGGCTCTATCATGGCCCTTATACACATATTTGTAAAGATATTTTATAGCTGTGATAGTCGAGCATATCTTGACATTGATGTGAGCTTTATATCTCAATGAGAGAAGTGGATTATATGGCACAACCCATCGATTATCCAGCTTCATTTTTTTGATAACACATAATTTCCATCATCTCGTCTCATGTATGTTGGATATCTAGCGCCATCAATGCAAGTTTTTGCACAAAACTTGCGTGGATATTTAAATCTGCAACTCCCTTCTACCATGCATGGTGCATTTTGATTCAAGACACCACATGGACCGTGAATGTTACAATGTGTTATAACATCGTGCAAATCAGGGAACCTGTCTTTGTCTAGTAGCTCAGCACAAACCATTTTATCATAGTGTGAAACATCAATGGGATTGTATTGAGATGCAAGTATCAACAAAATATGAGCATGAGGAAGTCCTCTTTTTTGGAATTCTATCACACTAACATGGCCAATGACATCTCCAAAAATAGAACCCTGTATAAGCAAATGCATTAAGTCTTTAAACTTATGATAAAAGACTCGTGATGTCAAATTAGGATGATCAGAAGCACTTTGCCATGGCAATAAGGCATCATCAATCTCTTTCCAACGTTGATTGCATGTGAAAGTTATAAATAGGTCTGGCTTCCCACGCTTGCGCACAATTGCCATGGCATCTTGATAGAGCTGATACATATGTCGTGGTCCACCCACAAAAGACGAAGGCAAAACAATCCTTTATCCATCATTAATACCTCTCACTCCTTCCACCACATCCCTGGCTGCCACCATGTCTGCAAGGCCTTGATAAGCTTCAACACGAAGTTCCTTATGATGGTTTCTCAACCATAGTAGCCTAGACTCCTCCATTGTGCTGTAAGAATCAACAATGTATTGCTACAGTAACCTACCCCCTTGTAAAAGACACTATGTGGTGTCCTTACTTGTATCCTAAAGGTATAATACTGCTTTTGAGTCATAAAGCGTGTTCTCCTTTCAGTATTCTCACCAGCATCATCATCGGGGTTAGCATCATTATTGATATTGAGAAGAGGTATGTACGGGTGCCAGCCATCGGGTGCCAGCCATCTTCTCCTCTTGGAAACAACAAAACATATAGTAAAGGCATGTATGAGTGATGCAAGGAAGAAATTCTTTTAAGTCCTCCTCTTCGATATTGCAATAAAATATCACGATGCCCCACATTTCTTTCATCTCCATGTCCAGGTATGATTGCTGCAACTTCTGAACCACGGGGTGCTAGGTACTGCCAACCATTTGAACGTGCTTCAGTAATTACCATCTGGACCTCAGGTATTATAGAATCTTGCATCATTGTAGCGGCATGACGAAAGGCATTTGCATATGGGTTCTCACGATACATCATCGTTTTCAAACTTTGCAAAACATCTCTATCCACATTTGGTACATGGTGTAATTGATTATTCAACTCATTCTCTGTGTCAAAAAAGTACAATTGTGAAAAGCGAGGGATTCGATCTATTGTTTCCTCTGGAGTCATAGGCCCAATATTATGGTACACAGATCCATGAACTTTAAAAGTTTATATACCTATCCCTCTAGAAAATTGCTCATCTACATGGGCCCCCAATGATGCAAAAGCTAATGCATTATTATATGCCCTTATGTTTCTGAGAAATCTTTTGCTTCTAGGAGTAGTCCCCTGCATCAACTCTTTAAGCTCCATTGGTGGATCACTTAAATTAAGCAAAGAAACTTTACCCGATGAGCAACAATACTTTTCCACAAATGTTTGTATTGACCTCCCTTCTACCTTCCAAGAAAAAGCACCACAGATAGAACATCTAAATTCCAAGATGCCCAAGCTGTGTAGTACGCATTTACCATGGTAAAGAGAAAGCATGGAGCTATGCTTTAAGACCAAGGAATCTGGATACACTGTACGAAATGAAAGGCTATATTTTTCAACTTTGGAGAAGTCACCCTCTCTAAGAGCATTGTGAGGATTTGTGTGGACATCTTGCAAGGGTCTATGAGTTTTAGTATTGTAGAGATTATTTTCAAAGTTAGCAGCAGTTGGACCTTGCTCATTGATAGAAACCCTTGATGAATAGGGGTCATTCGAAATATCAATTCTTGATGAAGAGGGGGCATTGATATAGACCATTGATGAAGAGGGTTCATTTGAAAAATCAACCGCATGCAGAGATCTTCGAGCCCTAGACTGTGCAACTTCCCGTCTTGCTTTTCGAGTAGCATCACACAATCTGCTACGTCTTGATTGTCTAGGAGTCAAAAAACGTGGTCGAGAAGACACCATCTATTTCTGTTTCAAATAGAGATTGAATTATTCTCACATTTAAATATTAGATCACATTACATTATAATTGAATAGCATACATCATCATCATCAAAAACATTCTTAAGAAAATCAATTGTTCTTAACATCAAAACATCATAAGTATTATAGCACATCATTCAATAAGAGCTTACATATTGGGTGCATTACTTGGTGCACCTGGACCACTTGGCATAACTATACGACCAATCCTTTTGTCAATTGCATTCAAACGACTAATAGATACTTTTAAGGATTGAACTTCATTCCCTAGTTTGGTTACTTGCTCTTTCAAAGCTTCAACTTGCTCCTTGTGCTCTTTAAAGAGTAAAGAGAGTTTCTGCATGACCTCATACTGAAAGGTTTCAGTAAACCTATAGAGCTCATGTTGATTGAGCTCCAAACGTCTCATTGTTGAGAAGAACTCTTTTCGAAAAGTCTCTTGGTCACTTTCACTTGTAGGTGCTTGAACCTCTTTCCAAATTTTACATAAATATTCATTGGACTCGTGTTGGTTAGCTTCATTACGTTCACAAAATCCTTGAATAATGTGTAAACTCTTTGAAGAACCTTCATCATCCCCATAACCTCTTGATCTAGCAAGTTGCTTTGTTGCTCGTAGGCTATTACGATCTGGAGGTGTAGGCATGATAACCTCATCAACACCATGTCCTCCTATAGCAGCAATTGGAGAACCACTGGAAGGGCTATCCATCACTGCATGGACATATGAACATGAGTTATTTGAAAAAGGAACATTTATATCAGCAATTGGAGAACCACTGGAAGGGCTATCCATCACTGCATGGACATACGAACATGAGTTATTTGAAAAAGGAACATTTATATCTATCATAGACTTTTTTTTTTAAATTTTTACTACCTTTTTTTTACTACACTATCATTTCTGTCTATTTATCCCATTCTTTCTTTATTTTTGCATCGAGTTTAATTTTTATTAATTTCTTTTTTTTTACAATGTTTACACTAAAATGGTCATCTATTAGTTAAATCCTTCAAAGTACACGACTAATAGATACTTTTTTTAAGGCATGCTAGAGAGAGAGAGAGAGAGAGAGAGAGAGAGAGAGAGAGAGAGAGAGAGAGAGAGAGAGAGAGAGAGAGAGAGAGAGAGAGAGAGAGAGAGAGAGAGAGAGAGACTCCCCATGCTTGTAGTGTCTGCACACAACAAAATCATGAAGTAAAAAAGTCCATAGTACAAACCTATGTCGACAGATACTTTTTTTAAGGCATGCTAGAGAGAGAGAGAGAGAGAGAGAGAGAGAGAGAGAGAGAGAGAGAGAGAGAGAGAGAGAGAGAGAGAGAGAGAGAGAGAGAGACTCCCCATGCTTGCAGTGTCTGCACACAACAAAATCATAAACTAAAAAGGTCCATAGTCCAAACCTATGTCGGCAGCCTGAAAGGTCAAGGCTGGCAGCACTCGAGAGAAAAAAAAAGGCAGTGTTGGATAAAGAAAAATAGAGGAAGAGGGTCGGTGCTGCTCGCAAGGATTGATTTGCAGATGGCATTGAGGGTTGCACCTCTTAAAATATTGAGAGTGCCCCTCTCTCTCTTTTTCTCTCCCCCTTTATAGTGTTGCTGTCGGTAGAGGTCAATCATACCACGTGTCACTGCCTCACTTGCTGTGGGTCAATAATACTTACCTTGGCCAAAATTGTAAGCATATAGATTGGCAACTCTTCTCTCCCTCCCTCTCTCTCTCTCTCTCTCTCTCTCTCTCTCTCTCTCTCTCTCTCTCTCTCTCTCTCTCTCTCTCTCTCTCTCTCTCTCTCTCTCTCTCTCTTCGAGAGGGTCTTGCAGTGCTCGAAAAAAACCTAGGTTTAGTGTAATCCCACCTACAAATTACCTCTAAATTTATATTTAAAGGTGAGAAAACCTACAAAAATGTGAGAAAATTAGTTTCGCATATGTAGGCTTGCCAAGTTTTTCAAAAAAAGTTTTTTCGAGCGAGCTATAAAGAGATGCGGCACCCTCATGCTATCGCATAACGGCTGTGCGCCACCCTCATGTCCCATGCAGGACCGCCTTGGCCTCGAATACCTGGTCGTAGCATTGATCGCAGGGAAGGCACTGCACCCACGCTATAGAGAGAATTTCCTGCGCGTGAATTCCCTTCCAAGTTTTTCAAAAAAAGTTTTTTTCGAGCGCCACCCTCATGCTATCATTCTATCACAGAGCGCGTGAATTCCCTGCGCGTCAATTCCCTGAGCATATCTTCTTGGCGCTGCTGCACCTGTATGTCGCTCTGTCCGGCCACCCTCATACTCTTGCCGCACTGCACCCACCTTCTATCTGCTGGGCGACAGCTATGTCGCTGTGTCCCACCCTCATGCTCTCGCACTGCACCCACCTTCTATCTGTTGGGCAACAGCGCCGCCTCCCGGTTGAAGGGTCCATCACCCTCTCTGCTGCTGTCCCGGTTGAAGGGTTCACACTGACGTGACCTCCTCCTCCAGAGGCTATAGTTGCAGATCAGGGTAGGAGGGCAGCCAGCTCTTCCGTGGGCTCCACACCTGGCGCGATCGTCCTCACGCCACTGGGAGGACCCCACGCTGACGTGACCTCCTCCTCCAGAGGGTAGGAGGGCAGGTGTGTGTGTGTGTGTGTGTGTATGTATGAGAGAGAGAGAGAGGGAGAGAGAGAGAGAGAGAGCGCTTACTGCACGAATCTTCAAGAAAAGCTTGCCCGGCCTGGAAAAAAAGTTGCAAACGCAGAGTTAGTTACCAAGCTCAGACAGACCTCTCTCTCTCTCTCTCTCTCTCTCTCTCTCTCTCTCTCTTCGCAACACACAGACCTTTGCAGCAACTGGAGCACCTGTGCTTTGCACTTCGTTTCGCTTTGCACTTGTTGCACTTGGAAAAAAACCTTAACTGACCTCTGCCTTTTTATAGCTACACCGTTATTGCAACCCGACGTGTTGCCCGCAACCCGACAATCTTTAAGTGCCCACA